>NW_009913292.1:0-2738 GCF_000696875.1 Nestor notabilis
GGGCCGTGGAGGCAGTTCCGGGGGTTTGCCTAAAAACGGAGCGAAAAAAGAGAAATCCTTTCTTGTGGCGTGTGAAGCAAAGCCTTGTGAATGCAGGCGAAGAGTGCGCTCTTTGGGTGTTACCGAGTCTGCTGACAGCCGGGCTGCTGCGTGAGATGCTGTGCCATCCACAGGACGCTCGCTTCTTTGCTGCTTCCAGTGCGGCCAGGACTCCAGCTGGTAGCCGGGCAAGGGAGCCATAAAACACCCAGGGTGTAGAGCTGTCTCGGGATCCCCTGCAGCAGCAGGGCTTGCTTCTGCAGGGACCTTGCCACACTTGCTTTCCTCAAGAGGAGGAAATGAACCGTGGGTTTGGAGGAAGAGCTGCCTTCGCTCTAGCGCTCCATTGCGCTGCAGCATCGGAGCGCCTCGTAGCCATGTGTCACTGCTGGGGCTCAGGCGGCTGCCGCCGAGCGCGGGGCGCAGAGCAGGGAGGGAGTCCAGCGACTTGCCTGCGCTGGGGAAGGTGCGGCTCTGTACTTGGGAAGGTCACTCTTGTGGCAGGCAGTTGTTAGATGATTCCTGCAGGGAGGCTGCCTCTTTTGAGGGCAAACGAGGTGGAAACCATGCTGCAAGGACAGAGTTGTCTGTTTTCTTCACTTCGGCTGCCTTGCACACTGATAGTTGTTAGGAGCTTGTGAAGCTCTAAGCAGTTTACCTGAACACTTATTCTTTGACACTGTTCTGATGCCTTTCTGCAAAGCAGCTTTTTGTTAGCACACTAACATGCAGGCTGCCTCTTTTGAGGGCAAACGAGGTGGAAACCATGCTGCAAGGACAGAGTTGTCTGTTTTCTTCACTTCGGCTGCCTTGCACACTGATAGTTGTTAGGAGCTTGTGAAGCTCTAAGCAGTTTACCTGAACACTTATTCTTTGACACTGTTCTGATGCCTTTCTGCAAAGCAGCTTTTTGTTAGCACACTAACATGCAGAAATACTTTTTTTAAGCTGTAAGATCCATAAGGACTCATAAAGGTCTTGGGTTTTTTTCTCTTTTTTTTGCATCAGAAGCTGCTGCCACCAGGTATCAGGTTGTGGCAGCATTGTAACTTCTGTCTCATTCTCCGTTCAAGCTGCTTGAAAGGGTTCTGCTTTGGTTTAATGAACATTTTTCTTCTTAAAACATGATGCAGAAAGAAATGTCTCTGCAGTAGCAAATCCCTTGTCTCGGTCAACTGTGGTCTTACTTTGTCTTGGTTTAATATTCTACCGGAACCTGTATTTACAGTGTGAAAATTGCGCATCGTGAATGAGCTTATCTACATTATTGCTAACCTACGTCTATTGTGTATCATGTTTTAATGACATTTATGTTTTACCTTTGTCTCCTCTTCGATGGTGAACAGTCAGTGGAGTGTCTAAGTTCCAGTTCTTTTTGTTGTGTTGTTTCAGCTGTGGGGGTTCTTGTTGTCGTCCTTTTACTAAAAACTTAATTTCAATATGTTTCAACTTACTGCTGCTCATTTCTCAACCTTCTGTGATTTCTCATAATGCATGGTGTTGCTCATAAGAGGAGGATTTTCCACATTGTATGGAGTTATCAGACTTTCCAAATGAAGACCTCCTTCCTCTTTATGACTAGGATAAGCCACGTGAAGTTATTGCCTGTGTTTTCATCTGTATTTTTTTTTGCTGAAGGTGGCATAACACGAGGAATTTTATTTATAGCTGCGATGGTGACCTGCAGGAGTTTGTAATACTTAAGATCACTGATTCTGCCAGCTTGTTCTATATCTGCATGGTTCTGAAAATAATTGGTCTCATTTCCAAATGATTTTCATGCATCCACTGTCAAAACAACTGTGGGAGTGGGCATGGTTGTTTAGCAGCCTTGTAGATGCCAAGGAACAAATACAGATTCCTCCTTTCCTTCGAGGAGCAGCATATGAGGGATTTGAAGGTTGACCCATGCTGATAGTTCAATGCTGAGATCTTGTTTCTGATCATTCTTCTAAAAACTATACTGATTTGGAGAGGTGAGGTGTCTTTGAAAAACTTTGTCTTAAAGCTGGTTGATATCCATGCCTCAATGTATGATGTTACCTACTCACACAGCTACTACAGAACAAACAAGTGATGCAGGGCAGCACTTGTTTGGGAGGATGATGGTATCTGGATTAGCAGGGGTGACTGGGATGGAAGGAGCTCGGGTCGGGATGCTAGAGTAGTCCCTGTGTAATGTCAAAGGGTGAGCAGCAATCTCTAGTTAAGCATCTTCCTTTCTGCTTCAGTGTGTAGACCAAGTTGTCTGGATGCAGTTCATCATGCACTTGCTTCCTAGGGAAGTTGAATCTGGTAAAATACTTTGGGTTTGCTTATTCCAATGACTGCTAACACTTGCCTGTGGTGGCATATTGCATGTAACGGAATTGCTTGAGGACAAAGACAGGGTGGGAGTGCGTATAAACAATGTGAAAAACACAACTGAAACTAGGCTAAGATATTAAAGAGACTCAAAAGCTACTTCAACCTGTCTCTGATAAAGACAGAAGCAGATCTAAAATGCTTGACCCTGGGTCACTTCAACCGTCAGGCCCTAGGCTGTGCAGGAGATGTGTGCTTGCTTTTTGTAGCATCCATAATGGCTTGTGAAGAGAGCTTTTCAGAATAACAGAGGCATAGAAAATTGATGTTTAATAGTGTTCCAGTCCATTTTTCTGTTGAGAAAACAAGAGCCTTCCTCACAATATGCACTCTTT
>NW_009913292.1:2760-16072 GCF_000696875.1 Nestor notabilis
CAAGTCAAACAGCATTTTGGCTGCCATTAAGAAGCTGCTTCTCTGTGCTGTATCCAATATATAGTGGAGAACATAGTCATGTTACTGAAATGGGTGCATGTGTTTCTCTCTTGGACTGTCTGTAATTGTGTGTCCTGGGGCAGCTGGCAGAGCGAAAGAGTCTCTGATGGCTTTGCTGTGGTAGGAGCTATGTAAGGAAGGTAACTTGTTTAAGGTGTAAGCTGTGTCCTGCAGTAGGAGAGGGTGCCTTGCATAGCTCTGCCAGCAAATCTCTTCCAGTGCTAACCTGGCTTTATGGTTTTCTGCATCCTGTCATTGAAATACCGTTGCACCCAACCTCTAGTGTATGACAGTCCCTGAAGTGTTCATGCACTGTCTAAAGTGATTTGCAGTGGAGTAGACAGTATACAAACCATATCATTTTGGTATCTAAAAGCTCTCCTGGTATGTTAAGTATTCTAACTTTGCCCCAAGTTATTTCCTCTTATCCCAACAAGAATGCATCTTTAACCTCAGCAATAAATCATTCTAAATTGTTTGACCTCACTTTTGTTTTGAGGGTTAATTTTGATGGCGTGATTGCAATTCATGAGTTAAGTAGGCTCTTGTTTTCAGTATGAAAACTCCTATAACATATCCGTGTTTGATATGAAGTTGAGCTGTGATCACGTTTAATTGGAAGAGCCGGCTGGTAACTTTTCTGTTGATGCAGAACATCCTCAGGAGAGGAGAGCTAGAAATGTAAGTGTGTACTGGCTTCTTCAGGCAGTGATTCAGTTCTCATGCTTCTCAGTTTTGGTCCCGCTCATTAAAACTTTACCAGTTAATAGCACTAACATGAGACTTCTGTTTTCACAAGCTATGAGGTGAAAAATTGCAGTTCACAAACTGTTTTCTAGCTTCTTATAGATGACTGGGCAGAATGCTATCCCATGGGAATTGGGCATTTAGAGTGAGTGCAGCAGGTGAAGTTGGGAGTGGAAGCTGCAGCATGTTCCTTACAAGGGAAAAAAATATCTGAAGTTATGTAGGAGTAACAGTGTCTTGCATGATGCTCTTAAGCATGTTTCTTAAACTCCCTCGAGTCTAAATGTGTGGTTTTATACCAATTCATGTCAATAGCGCAGTGTCACCGAGTGACATAGGCCTCTGTTATCAGCTTTTCATTATTAGTTAGAGCTTCAACTTTCTGTTGTGTTTGCATGCCAACACAAAGGGTGGTCAGTGAATACCTGTAGCACAAGGAGGGTCATTAGTGTTTTAAGTACAGGTTTTCTGGGGTATTCAACTGAGCTGCCCTCACTGGATCTCTCTTTTGCAGGCATCTAAACAAAGTAGGCACTGTCAAGGGGAGCAGTTGTATGAAGAGCTGATATTAGGTGTGCAAGGATTTCTTTTCAAGGGTGTTGTGGTTTCATGGCACACATCATTGGGGCCTGAGCCTGTAGTAAGTGGGGGCCAGTCTGTGGATGATGATTTGAAGTATTGTCAAGAAAGAAGCATAGAATGGTTATAGTTGGAAAGAACCTTAAAGCTCATTTAGTTGTCCCTGACCATGGCAGTGGGTTACACCTTCCACTAGAGCAGGTTGCTCCAAGCCCCTGTGTCCAACCTGGCCTTGAACACTGCCAGGGATGGGGCAGCCACAGCTTCTCTGGGCACCCTGTGCCAGCGCCTCAGCACCCTCACAGGGAAGAATTTCTTCCTAATGTCTAATCTCAATCTCCCTTCTGTCAGGTTAAAGCCATTCCCCCTTGTCCTGTCCCTACAGGCCCTTGTCAGAAGCCCCTCTCCACATTTATTGTCAGCCCCTTTAAGCACTGGAGCTGCTCTAAGGTCTCTGCCTTAAGGAGTCTTCTCTTCTCCAGACTGAACCAGCCCAGCTCTCTCAGCCTGTCTCCAGAGCAGAGCTGCTCCAGCCCTCAGAGCATCTTTGTGGCCTCCTGTGGACTTGCTCCAACAGCTCCACAAGCGTTGAGCTGGACACAGGACTGCGGAGGGGTCTCAGCAGAGCAGAGGGGGAGCATCACCTCCCTCGACCTGCTGGCCGCTCTTCTTTTGATGCAGCCCAGCACATGGCTCCTGTCTGGGCTGCGAGCACGCACTGCTGGATTCTCTTGAGCTAAAAGAAGTCTCTTTTCTTGTGTCAGAAAGCTGAGACATTCTCTGGCACCGTTGGGTCAGACACACCAGTGGCACAGGGAGGGATGTATAGTTGCTGAACTACTGCTGTGCGCATCCTTTGGATTTCTCAGTGTGTTCCCCAGAGCTCTTTGATGTTCTTCAGCTTCCTGGCAGCTGTATTAGATGTGAGGGTAATACTTAAATGGGACATTCACGGATGCTTGAATAAATTTGGCGCTTCTACTTGTCTGGGCTCACTAATGCTGTTTTTGGCATGTTTGACTCTGCAGATGGCTTCAGGTCCTCTGGTTCAGTTTAACAGCAACAATTCCAAATCTTTGGAATAATTATATAGTGTGGTTCATGCTGAAGAATTCAACTGAAAAATAGCTAATACACAACTCGCTCTCTTGACTGGCTCCAAATATTTTTCAGTTTGCTTCTAATCTGCATTATCTACAAGTTGCTGAATGCCTGTCTTGTACTTTATCTCATCTGTCTGTTTTCCTCTCTTATTTAGCTTGCTTGTTGTTCTTCTCTTGGGTTGCCACTCTTTGTAAATGTAGACTTTTGGCTTCTCTTGATAGTTAAAGCTTGAGGTCCCACTTCTCTGTTCTGTGAAAATGCAGATGTGTGGTGTAGAGCATGAGAAAAGTTGTTTTTATTCCCTCTTCAGAAGCAAGTCCAAATACTGATGATGTTAGCTGGCTTAGGTAGCAGTCTGGTACAGCAAATAGCTATGGGTTTTGGCAGACAGCTGCAGGTATGCAGGTTGTGCAAAGTAAATTATGCCATAGGGACCCCCTTGAGGGTCAGAAGGCTCAGAAGCCTGGGAAAATATCAGTGTACTACCCTTATCAATGGACTGACATGCTGGGGCACGCTGCCCCAGGATATGAAATGCGATTTCAAAGTGCATGTTGTTCATTGAGGCTGAGGGAAGTGTTTGCCACCTAATAAGCAAGTTCTCGGTTAAATGTGAAGTGTGAAGAGTTAAAGCCAGAGAGCAGGAGACCTGAGACCCAGGGAGAGACATGGACATGAAGATTTGCATCTCTAAAGGATCACAGACTTGTTGGGATGGGAAGGGACCTCTGGGGACTGTAGAGTTTAGCCCCACGTGTTCAGAGCAGGCTTCTCGGGACTGTGTCTGTTTGGGATTTGAATATCTCCAAGGATGGAGACTTCAAAATCTCTCTGGGTGGCCTGTTCCAGTGCTTGAGCGCTCTCACAGTGAAAAACCAATCCAACCGACCACTCTTATGCTTAAGTGGAATTTCCTGTGATAGAATCCCAGACTGGTTTGGGTTGGAAGGGACCTTAAAGCTTACCCAGTTCCAACCCCCTGCCACGGGCAGGGACACCTTCCACTAGAGCAGGTTGCTCCAAGACCCTGTGTCCAACCTGGCCTTGAACACTGCTAGGGATGGGGCATATTTCAGTTTGTGTCTGCTGCTCTTGTCCTTTCACTGGATACCACTGAATCTGGTTCAGTCTTTACATCCCACCTTCTTCCCCCCTGCCAGCTATTTTTGGAAATAGATATTTTTGTGGAGAAAGGTTTCTGGTTTTTAGAAGCTGGAAGCTCTGTTTGCTGTGGAATTCTGTGATGCTGGGAGAAGAGTGAATACTTGAGATTCTGGAGAGTGAAGTGGACCTTTAGGAATGAGTAATAAGTAATTAAATGTTTACCTTCCTAATTCTTTGATTCTGGCTTCAAAACATAGTGGTTCCTTGTGATGTTTAAACTAAGTCCAGTAATGTACTGAACTTGGTCTGTCAAAAATACAGCTTCTTGCTGTGACCTGTAAACACCTTCTCTCTGGGGTGGCTTCCAATTTTCAGGAGTATTCACTTTGAGTTTCTTAATAATCCATAGTAGAGGTATTGCCCGTCCTCTCTTGTTCTGAGATTTGCTGCTTTTCCTCGTAATAACTCTGTTCGCAAGCATCAACCAAGTAATTTTGTAGTACGTGAATGTCAGCCCTAAAATTCAGGTGTGAATTGGATTGTTCAGTTTGGGGCTGTAAACAACTTGTTCCAAAGGAGAGCTGGAAACGAGTGGCAGCTCTGCCCGCAGTTCCTGGCTACATGTGGAGCAGTTAGTAGTAGTCATGAGTAATGACTGTTGTTTAGCTCTGGCAGTAGCTCCCTCGTTTTAGCCCGTCCAAAAGGAGATTATGCTTATTTATTTGTTTTCTTGTTCAAGAAAAAGGTCTTTTCTTAATGAGCAGTGTAATTACGCATAGCGGTGCTTTTTCCTGTGATTTGTTTTGACGCTTTAGATGTGCTGAGGTAAGTCCTAGCTGACTAATTCATGTATAATTTTAGATCAGTGCAAGTCTCTTAACCAGTAAATGCATAGCAGGATCTAACCAGGACTGCTTCAGAAGATGTTGGTGCGGAGCCACTGGAACTCTGTTTATGTTCAGCTTTACGCTGCCTGTGTCTTACGGCCAGAGCTCTCTGTGCGTGTTGGTGCTGATGGAGTCACCTCTAAGACTTTTCATTTATTCCAGCTGCCTTGGCAAAGTGCAGCAATCCAATTCCCTCAAGGAAAACTCTCCCTTAATTCTAATTTTACCTCTCTGCAGTTTTCCTTGCCTGAAGCCTTGCTTTTTCTGCTTCCATCAAGGCAAAGAACACGAAAGGAGAGCAATCTATAAAGTTAACATCACCTCTTTCTTTGTGGAAAATCCTTCCTAGCCACTCTACAGCAGACTTGGCAGAGACATTTGATTTCAGTTAAGGTTTTTAAATATTTCAGAGCTATAGATCCATGTGGTATGATGTTCAACTAATTATCATAAATATTTATGTGATAACTTGATAGCTAAGAGTGACTAGATGGTATGATGAAAAACACTTCACAGTTCAGTTTCAGCAGCTGAAGTAGACATGTTTCTCCTGGACAGGTCTATACTTCATTTGAATAGAACTGAATTTGTCTAACCTTTTGTGACTTGGCTTTTACTCCTCTTTTTATGGAGGAAATAATGGTAGTGGTTATACAAAATGTTCTTTGCTGTCCCATGCTTGATGAATTAATCACAGCAGTGAAATTGTCTTTTGTTTGTTTTTTTCCTACAGAAAAAGATGGCAAAGCCTTTCATCCAACATATGAAGAAAAACTCAAACTTGTGGCACTGCACAAGCAGGTTCTGCTGGGACCTTACAACCCTGACACTTGCCCTGAAGTTGGATTCTTTGATGTGCTGGGGAATGATAGAAGGTAAAAGGACTGGTGCTCTTCTTGGTCTTAACTCTGCTTTTCCTGTCTGAAGGTAACATCCAGTTTCCGCAGTAAGAAGACAAGTATGTGGGTTGCCTCAATACGTGTATGTGGTAGTGAAAAGTGAAAGTGGCCTCTTCAGATGCATCTTAGAAATCTGAGTCACAGTTCAGTAAAGATGCTAAGAGAAGATTATTGGGGTTTTTGAACCGCATTAGGAAAAGCCACTGTGCTGACAGTCCAGTTTCTCATAGCAGTTTAGGACTTCGTGGCTGTGCATTAATGTGCAGGCCCATGTTTCATCCTCACCCCACACCAGCGTTACAGTGGTAGCAGCATTCACCAAAGATAACTTCTGATTTCTGGGACCTGATGCATTCAAACTCTGAGTAAACTTTTATGAGATCTGGGCAGTCCCAGTGTCTCTCTTGCACTGCTTGCAGTTCAGGCTGCACTTGTAATGTTCATTGTTGCTGTTTCTAATGTGAAGGTAATCTGCAACACAGCACTGGCTTCCTGGAGCTGGACCCAGTGCACTGCTTTTGCCCAGATGGATGTAGCTTTCCTTTAGGAAGAATCAGGCTGTTGCATTAAGCTAACTGAAGCACTGTAATCAGTGGTTGTTACCATGTTTGTTCATCCAGTAAAATGTGTGCATTCTTTTCCTCAAACTAGAGTGGAAGAAGGGTAAAAAGTATTTCAGGTTCATTGGTTAGCTGGGAAGCTTTACGATGTAGTTCAGAATTCTAAGTAGGGTTGATGGCATGTATGAGATTTCACATAGGCACTGAGTTATGCCTGTCTGAAGGAGTTGTTCTGGTGCAGGCAGAAGAGAACACTTTGGGG
Organism: Nestor notabilis; assembly: GCF_000696875.1. Classification (NCBI taxonomy): domain Eukaryota; kingdom Metazoa; phylum Chordata; class Aves; order Psittaciformes; family Psittacidae; genus Nestor; species Nestor notabilis. The sequence continues at coordinate 8,963 of NW_009913292.1, forward strand.
AGAAAGCTGTTGGTGCTCTGAAACTGCATATGATAAACTTTGGTCCCTGGTCTCCCAACTTTTTTTGCATTGCCGGCTTCTCAGAGTTCATTACTGACTTCAAAAGAGTTTAGCTTTCTGTTATTTCAGCTGATTTCTCTCTCTCAGGAAGGAATGGGCTGCCCTTGGAAACATGTCAAAGCAAAAAGCTATGACAGAATTTGTTAAGCTCCTGAATAGGTGCTGTCACTTGTTTTCAACGTATGTCACTTCCCACAAGATAGAGAAAGAAGAACAAGAAAAGAAAAGGTAATGTTTGAGTTGGAGAATATTGAGTATGTAACTCTTGACCTGTGGACAGTATCACAGCTATCATATGCTGAATTTGTCCTGGAAAGAGAAGTGCTTGAGGTTTAGGTGGCTGTGGTACCGCTTGACCTCTTTCAGCCTTTTTGCTTTGCCAGTAATGAATGATTGCTTCTGACATGACAACTCCTAGAATGTAAGGAGTTGTTTTAATATTGCTGATGCTGTCATCTGCTTAAGAAATACACACTTCACAATGTCTGCACGGATATGTCTGTGGACTAATCATACACAGAACATGAAATTGTCAGGTGCTTTAAACTTCTAGCATGGGTTAGCAGCTTGACAAAGGCTATCTTCTACTATCATTTACATATCATGTTATTATTAAAATGTAGTATCCATGCGTTTACTGAACGTGTGTTAAAGCTTGGGAGTTGTTAAAGCTTTCCAGGCAATTTTCTTCTACTGTTCTCTGCTAGAGATAGTATAGTAACAGCTTAGAATGAATAACAAATTATAATACAGAGTTTACACTTGTCATACTGCAGAGCGCAGTAAAACTCAGCAGTGAGATGTTTTCTTCTTGTGTCCAACAAGACACTTCTCCAGGCCAATTTCAGTGGGAGGAGATGATACCAAACGAAAAGCCTTAGTGAGTAGGCAAAAGGCAGGTTACAGCATGTTGGAAATAACTCATCCTAGAGTTGTAGGAATGCTGCAATAGCTTATTGAGTGGATGTTGCAGAAGAGAAGAGGAAGAGCGAAGGCGGCGTGAAGAGGAAGAGAGTGAGCGTTTACAAAAAGAAGAAGAGAAACGTAGGCGAGATGAAGAGGAAAGACTGAGAAGGGAAGAAGAAGAGAGGAGGAGAATAGAGGAGGAACGACTTCGCATGGAACAACAGAAGTGAGTAGCTGAAACAAACAATACGTCAAAGAAAATAACTGCCTTGCACTTGAGGCAACTGTATTAACTGTTTAAATAGTTACACTAGGATTTAATACCTGAAGTTCAGAGCACTTGAGTCTGGCAGTGATGTTTTCATGCTTAGCTAAGAGGGACACAGTATGCAGAGAATAGTTATCCTAACATGTCATTGTATGCAGCCTTCTCAGATCAAAGTGCAGAGAAGCTTTGTTTAAAGAGAAGCTATGGAGGTTTTTGGATTCAAGGGCTGCACCTCATGAAGACTCGTGGCTCTGCTTCTTAAATGATTAATGCTGCACTCAGCTGAGCAGAGTTACATGTCCAGCTGGAAGCGTTGTTTGAACTGTGACTTGAAAGTTTCCATTCTTTCACAGGGGGTGGAGCCTTGCAAAAAGGATAAGTGCAGTTCAGTGGGGTGTTTCGAATGTATGGCTGGAATTTTCTAACTTGGTAGCCTAATGATACCTCCTTAAATGTGCTCCCTTTCTAGGAAATGGGAAGTGTCTGCAGATCTCATTTGTACACTGGTAATCACTGGATCTTACCAGCTTTCTAAAAGGAATGCAACATTCATGGTCAAATGCACTAAACCTCTGTTTGTAGCCTGAATTAAATTGTTTACTTAGAATATACAGCTCTAGTGATATTTCATTGTTCCCATCACATCTAGATGTGCTGGAAATGTGGATTTAGCTTTGCACACATAATATTTAAGGAAATAGTATATCATCAAAGCTGCTTTAGTCAGCAACCATTTTTCACAATAAAAATGTCTTTGCAGGAGGTGTCTCTGAAGTAGATCCTGTGTTTGAGAAGGGAGCAAATAATTAGTCCAAAAGTTTTGCTGTTTGTTTAACATGGTGAGAGCCAGGGGAGTGTCAAATACAGACATAAATGAACAGAGAATACAATAGAAAGTGTTGCACAGTGCTAGGTAACAAAAACTATGGTGTGCCTTGGAGATAAGAGGTTTTTATTTTAAACATGAATAGCAGATGTGTATTAAGTGGTTGTAGCAGGTTACAGAGATAAAGAATTTAAACAGAAAAGAAACATTGATATGTATATACAGGCCAAGTGTATCTAAACTGGTCTTAGTTTGGGGAAGAGTAACTAAGTCTTGCCCTTTAGTATACTAAACCAGTCTAATCCTGGAGCTTTTAAAGGATGATTTTGGGGGAAGGAAGAAGAGTAGGAAGGAACAAATTACCCCTGCGTTTGTGTGATGGTTCTTCCTTCTTCTGTAGCATTGATAGTTGGTCACTGATTGATATAACATGTGAGACAAACCCTGGAGCAAGCTAGTAATATTACTCTATAGTTTTTGTTAGGCCTTTGGAAAGAGGAGAAAACCTGAGCCTGTGCACAAGTGACTTGTGTTCTTTCTGAAGTTTCAGCAGTTGAGTTCATTGGAGGCGCAGATGCCCTATTTGGCAGAACATTTTTGTTCCTGAATTAGGCCACAGTCAGTCATGCTTTTCATATTTGTTTGCCTACTGTCCTGGGAAATCAAGATAGTAATGTGGTGTGTTCTTCTTAGATGTACCAGAAAGTATTGTCATGCTGTACCACAGCAGGTATGTCCTTTCCAATATCTGTAGAAGGGCTGCTAGAAGAATGGTTTCTTCATGTTTTCTGGAGGAACCAAATGTGGGGTTTTTCCTCTTGCTTGCTTGAGAAATTTGGTCATGCATTTTTTTGTAGCACTACCTCTTGATCAGACTACTGATTGGGAATTATGTAAGAGCTTTTGTTTCTTCAAGCATTTCTACCCTTCTTTCAAGGGTAGAAATTATTGCTCCCTTCTTTATATTCTCAGCATATTTTTTCTGCAAAGTTCACATTTGCATTGCCAATGGGCTCTGCTCTATTATGTAGATTTGTTTTAATTGGTTTTTGAAGGAATTGAATTAGCTGTCTTTGAGACTACTTAAATCACTTAAGTACAGGGATTTCCCCAATACCCTTAGCTGCTTGTAATCTTCATGCTCTCCTCCTACCAATCTAGGCAGCAGATCATGGCAGCGCTGAACTCCCAGACTGCCATTCAGTTCCAGCAGTATGCAGCCCAGCAGTATCCGGGTAACTACGAACAGCAGCAGATCCTAATTCGTCAGCTCCAGGAACAGCATTATCAACAGTACATGCAGCAGTTGTATCAAGTCCAGCTTGCACAGCAACAGGTATGGCCAAGCAGCTGAGAAACCTGGATTTTGTGTTCCAGGCTGTCTCTGGGAGGTGCTTACTTGTCTGCTGTTATGTCCTTGAAAAGATAATTGCTACAAGGGGAGATAGTGTCCTAGTGACTAATGTTGCTTCACATTCAAATACTAGAGCCCCATTATTTGATCCTTTCAAGTGGTTTTCTGAAGCAGCAGTAGTTAAGAAAATTCTAAGCAGCCATTAGTAATTACTTGGTTCAGTATCATTCTTGGAGACCAAACGTGAAACGCTCTGCTGCAGCATCGATTGTGTGTCTAATTTGATGGGGGCACACACCAGTGCATCTGAGCATGAGCAAAGCTATTCCAGGGACTCTCCGTGTAGGTATCACCCCTGAAGATCTGTGTAGAGCAGCAGGCTTTGGTCAGCCATGTGTTTCCAGCTGAACCTGTGTGCAGCACTGCCACATCACTACTGGGTTTGAGACTGCTGCTGCCTGTCAACTTGAGCACTACTGATTTCTCCCTCCTTTTGCATCTATTGTCTGACATCAGTATCTAATCACGTTGCTTGCTCGTGATTTGGGTGGGAGGACAAACTTTTATATTTCTGGTATCAATGGGTGGAGGCAGCACATTACTACTTTACAGGGGTTTTGTGCCTCGCCTTGGAAGGGTAATTCTCTGTTTAGGAGAATCTTGCATCTCTAGCAAAAGTGCTGTATTCACATCTCAAGCTATTTTTAAAGTTCAGAGATGTCCATCTGTAACTGTCTTAAACAGATGTAAGCCAGACTTCAAACTCTTGTATGTCTGACCTCTGTAGGCATGACCTGAATCTTAAATGGCCTGTAACTGCCAGCCTGAGGTCTGTTGTTCTTGAGCTAAAGACTAAACAGGAAATTAGTTACTGAATTTTAAGTCATGTGTGTTCTGACGAGGTGGCTGCCCTCAGCAAAGAACTGTCCAAGGAAGAAAGCCATACAAACCCATGTGAATCTCATGAAATTCAACCAAGTGCAAGGTCCTGCACCTGGGTCAGGGCAGCCACCAATATCAGTACAGACTGGGGATGAGGGGATTGAGAGCAGCCCTGCAGAGATGGATCTGTGGGTACTGGTGTTTGAAAAACTGGACATGAGCTGGCTATGGGCTCTTGCAGCCCAGAAAGTCAACTGTATCCTGGACTGGATAAAAAGAAGTTTGGCCAGAAGGTTGAAGGAGGGAGGTTGTTCTCCCTCTCTACTAGGCTATCATGAGGCCCCACCTGGAGTCCTGTATCCAGCTCTGGGGTCCCCAGTACAAGATAGACATGGACCTGTTAGTGGGTCGAGAGGAGGGCCACAGAAGTCCTCAGGGGTCTAGAACATCTCTCCTGTGAAGAAAGGCTAAGAGTGTTGGGATGGCTCAGACTGGAGAAGAGAAGGCTCCAGTGAGACATTGCAGCCTTTCAGTACTTGAAGAAGAGGGCTTATAAAGAAGACAAAGACCTTTTTGCAAAGGCAGTGACAAGACCAAGGGGCAGTGATTTTGATCAGAGAGTGTAGGTTTAGATTGGACATAAGGAAGAAAATGGTTTTTTTTTTTACAATGAGGGTAGTCAGACACTGGATCAGGTTGCCCAGAGGAGTTGTGGATGCTCCATCATTGGAAGCGTTCAACATCAGATTGGATGAAACTTTGAATGGCCTGATCTAGTGAAAGATGTCCCTGCCCGTGGCAGGCAGGTTGGACAAGATGATCTTTAAAGGTCCCTTCCAAGCCAAACCATGATTTGATGGAGTTGAAGTGGTACAGGAAAGTCAGAGGCTTCCTGCACTGTTATAGTTACTCTTGAAGCTTAATGACACCTTAGTACCAACGCTTTGGTGTCATAGTGGTAAGCAAAAACTACAGCCTCGTCAGTCTTGCCCTTCTGTAATTGATACTCCCTTGAGACTGAGGTGTCAGAGACACTGCTGCCAATTTTCTTCAGTGTTATCAGGCACTGCTCCTTTCAGTCATTGCTGTCTGCTTTCTGTGTACAGAAGACTAATGTCCTCCAGGACCTGGGCAAAACAGCCTTGCCTTTATAGTGGCTTACAAAATAGAAAGCCTGCTAGGCACTGAAGCTTAGCTTTCACATCTCTACCTAGACAACTCTTGTAAAGGAAAGGATGAAAAAGCAGCGTGTAACAGAGCTAAAATTACCTTATTCTGCTTCAGACTTTCCTGAAGACTTCTGAGGAATACTTTTTTTTTTGGATGACTAACTCAGCTGCCTTGGGATCTATTAGTGCAGTTAAAAAGTGCTGTTCTGTCATGGTTGCTACAGATCAGCTTATGATACCATTAATTTTGGAAGGGCTGTGTGCAGTAGTTGTCTGCAAAAGTTTTTGCCACTTTACATTGACTCAGTGCATAGAACTGCAGTAGAAAGTGGATCTGGGCAGCAACTATACAATTACTCAAATTTGAAATCTAACTAATGTTGGACTATAATGTCTTCATACTATGTTCCATTCATTTGTCAAAGTCAAGTGCTTATTAAGTTATTCTTTAAAGAATGGTACTGTGAATTATACCTTTTCCCTGTCCCCACAGAAAAGCATATGTAATCTCTCTGTGCTGATAACTAGGAGCAGGGGAATAAGCCTTGAAGCTAAATCCAAAGGATGGTTGTTATCTTGTATAATCTCATTTTAGGTGTATTTAATCCTTTGTGCAGGGGCAGCATGACAAATTCCACCTGAAGAGTTCCAGTGTACACAAACCATCTTCTAAAAGCAGCACCTCTGAGCCTTAATAACTGTTCTCCCAGACCACTCACAGTCCTTGGGGCTCTTGAGCATCCTTCTTTCGTATTAAATAACTGCCTTTGTGGATTTGACAAGAGAACCCTGTTGAGCAAGTTAAATCATAAATTGTCGAATACTTATTAGACCTCAAATACTTCCAGATCTTTTAGACCTGGATGAGGTCAGGCTAGAACCCTTTGAGCCCACTGGTAAAAGCCAGCAAACAAATCAATCACTTTCCATTTTGAAGGCAATCTTATAGGAATAACCGAAATGCAGAACTTCCCTAGTTAAGTGCAAGAGCTTATTGCATGTGCCTGAATTACCTTGGAAGTTGAATCTTTTTGTTCAGGTTGTATCCACCAGCCTACAACAAAGTGAATTCACTTCCCCTGATATTGAGTGTATGCGATTACCAGTGGTTAATGGGTGCTGTTTATGGGCTTCTGTGTCAAGCCTCCTCCTGGGATGCAGGAGGAGATTCTTTCTTTAAAGTGTCTTTATACCTCCTGCTGGAAGAGGGAGACATCTTGGGAGGGTTTGGTTTTATTGACTTGATTTCTGTCATTTTAGGCAGCCTTACAAAAGCAGCAGGAGGCAGTTGTGGCAGCGACAGGGACACCCCTGACTACTGCATCAAAGGCAAATGCACCTGCCCCAGGGGACACCCCATCTATTAACGGGCAGGCCAGTACACATGCAGACAGCCCTGAAAAAGAGCTGGATCCAGAGGTTTTGGAAGAAGCACTGGAGAATGGACCAAAAGGTAGGGCTATTTAGATTCCTTAATTAAAAATACATAATAAAAGCTTTTCTTAGGGTTCAGATGTCTGAAGTATGGTTACTGTGGCTCTTTGCTGGGCTTCAGTGGGTTGTGCAAGAACTAGCTTTGATTTCTGGGTCCAGCCTCTCTGAAGGGAGAACAATATTGCACTGACAAAACTCAGCTTTGGGGGAA
>NW_009913292.1:16082-22317 GCF_000696875.1 Nestor notabilis
GGCAAAGGCATTTCAAGAAAAGTGGATGGGATCCAGCACCTCTTTTTACCCTTGACTTGAAGGAAAGGAGCATAAAAGTTACAGCAGAAAGCCATTTTGTGTAGAAATATAGAATGTTTGAACTCAGGTCAAAACTGAATGATTTAGCCTTGCAGAGTAAAATAAAGCTGAATTCTAACTCTCTCTGAACGGTGCCCTACTTGCATGCAGTCCAGATTGCCGTCCCCTCACATTTCCCACCTTCCTCAGACAGCTTCTAGGAAGGTGTGGAAGGAGGACAGGAAAAGTTGCTTCCCAGCAGCAATCTCATTGCTGGTATTTATGGGTGTTGCCTCTGGTGCTTCATCCACCATCAGTCATGGAATCATCACCGTAGGATGGTTTGGGTTGGAAGGGACCTTAAAGCTCATCTAGTTCAACCCCCTGCTGTGGGCAGGGACACTTTCCACTAGAGTAGGTTGCTCCAAGCCCCAGAGACTTTTTGGATCCCAGTATGAAACCAACACTATCATGGTCCCTGTCTGCATAATGAGGTGTCCAGTTATTCTAGTCAGGATCTGACAGTTGCTACACAAATACACCACCTCTGGTTCTGTCTTATTAAAACTCCTTTCAGTGAAGGGTTCTGTGCAATGTAACCTCATCACCTGTCATAGTAAATTAGTCTTCTGAGTCTTTTATGCGTAAGCACTGTTAGTTTAAGTGTGGTGGATGGGCACGCTGGTAGGATTCAAATGTGCAGTGTCATATCTAAACTTGCACTGCATTTTGTGCAGGTTTCAACCATGAAAAGATGTTTCTTAAGGAAATGAAAGCAAAAATTACTTGGAAGCATCTCTGATGCTTGTGGTCCTCAAGTGTCCCTAAGGCACACTCAAACATGCAGCGCAAGTAACTGAAACAAAGCTTAACTGGAGTCTTTCCTCCCCTCTCTCCAGATTCTGTTCCAGTGATAGCTGCCCCATCGATGTGGACACGACCCCAGATAAGAGACTTCAAGGAGAAAATCCGGCAGGATGCAGACTCTGTGATCACAGTGGGCCGAGGAGAAGTTGTTACAGTTAGAGTACCAACTCATGAGGAGGGCTCTTACCTCTTCTGGGAGTTTGCTACAGACAATTATGACATTGGTTTTGGGGTGTGTTTTGAATGGACAGACTCCCCTAATACTGCAGTCAGTGTGCATGTCAGCGAATCCAGTGATGATGAGGATGAGGAAGATGGTAAGTGTGCTTATTTATGTAATCTTCCAGTCCTGCAGAGCTTGCCATGGGGGAAAACACAACTGCTTATCTTGTGTAATCTCTCTGAGTTCCATCTAGCTGGAATCTTGCCTTCAGTTTACAACAGGAAGTGCGATTCTGAAAGTAATTTTAATTACCTCATTTGGTTACAGTTAAAGCAGTTGAGGGTGGGGAAAATGCTTTTCCTGAGTTTAACTTACTCCTTAGTGTGCCCTCTTGTCCAGTTCAGCTATTCAGTAACCTAGATTGAAACCCTTGCCATGACAGAGCATAGTGGGTCTGCACCTGAAAACCTTAAGAAAAATCCTGCCCTGCTCTTCATGAGCTTTTTCTAGGGAGGAAATTCCCTCAAGGCTTCAGCAAAACAGCTTTTAAGAGAGCAGCTCCCGACAGTGGGCAGGACACAGGTCACAGCCTTTGCCTGTGGGGGAGCCTAGCATGCCATCAGGAAAAAGTGCTTTGAAATGAGCAAGCGATGTGCTTGGAAGGAGCTGCTCTGACACAGGAAGCAGTGGCCTTCTGGGTATTACCCCCAAGTAATCATAGCAGTGTGTATGTCAGATCAGTAGCAGTCAACGTGGGGTAATGTCTTCATGAAAACTAGAGCTTGGCATCTCCACAAACTGACCCGGCTTTGCTTATGGAGAGTTTTAATATCAAACTGTAAAATCCATTATAAAGTGAGCATGCTCACTGTGCCTCCTGCTTCTGGATGCTTTAGCCACTGCCTCGGTATGAACCCCTTTGACCCATCTGATTTCTGACCTCACAAAGAGTGCCTTGTCCACCACAGATCAGTCTGACTTTCTCTTGTAAAGCATCCACCCATGTTAACTGACACCTTCTTATTTTTTTCCTTGCAGAAAATACTAGCAGTGAAGAAAAAGCCAAAAAGAATGCCAACAAGCCTCAGCTCGATGAAATAGTGCCTGTGTACAGACGAGACTGTCACGAAGAAGTGTATGCTGGCAGCCACCAGTACCCAGGGAGAGGAGTTTATCTTCTTAAATTTGACAACTCCTACTCTCTATGGAGGTCAAAAACAGTTTACTACAGAGTTTATTATACTAGATAAAGGTGTGGCTGTGTCTGAGGCTGGGCTGTGCAGAGGATGTCATTTTATTTGGAATTTTCTTCAAGCATAATGGATCCTTTTGAGTCTGTGTTTTATCCTGTCTGTATCTGTATGGTTTGTGTGAACTTCTAACAAGTAGACACTGGGATCTTCCTGCTCCATGACACTAATGCATATTGCATTGGGCTTAACAGAGGATCTCCCTAGCTCTTTTGGGTATTGGAGTTAACCAATGGAAGTCATTGGCTCCAGTGCTAAGGTCACATCAGCTGCATTTGTTAAAGCCTCATGAAAAAGGGGGAGGGAGTTGCTGGCTCACTCGCTGGGTGATCTGATGTTTCCAGGTCTGGATGCTTTGAATAACTTGTTAACAGTTCATTTAAAGGTCCCATCAATAACTGGTAGATTTGGATGCAGTTTGCTGTGTAGCAAGTTTCTCTTAACTGTAATGGAATGTCAGATTTTTTACACCATTAAAACTTGAAACTTTTAAGTTGATGCAGTTTAGAAACAAGTTGTCTCACTTCTGTCCTCCATCAAAGAAACATTCAGTTCCTTAAACCAGTGTAGTGGCTAAGACAAGGACAAACAGGATCCTGAAAGTACAGCAAATAACCTCTTCTGAATGACAATTAAAAGTATATGTAACAAGAAGAACCTTAATCTCTCTGCCCCACTGCTAACCCTAGAATAAAAAGTAATTTTTTGAGGCAATTGACTTCAAACCAGGGCACAAACTATTTCTAAGTTTGGTGGTTTTTAATGGGGTAGACTGAAAAATATCTATATCTGCAAACCTGAAACCAGTTTTCTGCACAATGTTCTGATTTGTCTGGTTTTGTAAGACCTGAATAAGCATGTTGTGCATCTGAAGAACAGTAAGTCACTTTGATAAAGTATAGGAGTTAATGTTGCACTAACTATGGAAATCACTGCCAGTCCATTTCAGTCTGAGCTGGTGATACTTGGGTGCAGACTTTCTGCTTTAATCTGTAGCTGTCTGCAGAAAGGCAGAGTGCACATACAGATAATAATGTAGCTTTAATCTCAGTTCCATATGGTTTGGTTGGGGCATTTCGTATTTTGTATAGTGGAAAAATGCAGGTGGCTGCTTGAGGCTGCAGTAAGAATCTGCTCTCAGAGCCCTGCACCCCACGGGGTGACGACTTGTGTAAGTGCTCTCTGCATGGGTAATGCACTTTGTTACTGGAAGAAAACGGTTACTTTGGGTTTCTCAGATGAGTTCTTGCAGTAAGACTTCCATTGATTAGCTGCAGCATGTACAGTTCCATGGCAAATGATGTTGAGTTTGTTTGAATGATCGGTTTGTACATACATGATACTTTCCTTTCCTCATACAACCATGGAGACACTTCTCCTAGAGCGCTTAAACCTGTCATCTTGCATTTGGTTCAGCAACACCGTACCAGCTTCTAGCTAGTTAGTGCTGCTTTATCCAAATACACTGTACAATGTTCTGCTCTTGTGTACATACAGTATATAAACAATGAGTTTAGGAAGTACCTTGCTTTTAAAGAAAACTGTATTTAATGTAAAAAAGGAAAAAAAACCAACCCTTTTAAAAAGGCAGCACTAATATATTTCTTCTGGTCTTCAATTTAAATCTTCTTTTTTTTCTCTTTTTTTTTTTTTTTTTTTTTTGGTCCATACGAAAATGTTACAACCTTTTCCTCAGAGAATCTCTGTTCTTGGGAGCGGTGTTTGTCGCTTTAAATGGCAGCACTTACTGTCATGTGTTGGATGTTAGAACTTTTAAGTTTCCAGACCTTTTTTATTGCCTCTGGCTGTTGATTAGTACAGTACAAGTGCGATTTCAAGGTATCTTGAGATAGTATTTAATCTGAATTAAAATACATTTATCTGTAATGCTGTTGGCTTTTTATTAATATGGAAACCTTGGCATTGCTGTGTGTGGCTGTTCAGCTAAGAGAAGCTTGTCTTCCCTCTCATTTGTGAAACTTCAATACCGTGCAAACGCTGTGGTCTTAGTAGACAAATCACTTGGATCAAGGGCTCTGCGTGAGCCTCTGGATGAGGCCATCTGTCAGTATTGGAGGAGACCAACTTGGAACAGCAAAACCTTTGGTTTTGAAAGGGTTGGATGTGGGCAGCTAAAACTTGTAAGCAAAGGGTCTACCTCTGCCCCTGCAGCTTAAGGAACCCAGTCCCAAGGCACAGTAGGGGCTGGCTGTGTTGTCCTGAAATGCCCTTGGCCTAAAGGGCAGGAGACAGGCACCACCATGCAATTTAGACTGGATGACAAGAGAAACAGGAACCCAGAGCCAAAAAGACAAATTATGCTAAGGTTTCTGTTGGCCGAAGTCCCACTTTGCTGCTTACCTGCTACTAGTAAGTAGCTTTTATCGTGGAGCTGGGGCCAGAAGTGGGTTTTGCACTGGTTTGGTGGGTGTGCCTGGTCCCATTGACACCATCTGCCCCCAGCCTCTCAATCTGGTGCTTCTGGATTTCATCTGGGGAGCACAAGTGATCTTCAGTGAGAACAAAACAAGTGCTGCGCTGTTAGAAGTAAGATGCTGAGAAGTTCAATGTGCCAACTAGTCTACAAAGCAGTTTCACATGAAATGTGCCAGTGCATTGAAAACCAGAGCAATTACAGCAGCAAGCCTCCCCAGCTGGACCTATTGTACCCATCTCACACATGTTTAAATTCCCCTTTCTCCAATTAAAAGTGAAGCCCTGTACTCCTCACAGCTCTTATGGCAGCTCTCTCCTACAAGAGAGTTACCATAAATGCTGTCTGAAATGAACTGAGGCACTAGCAGTAAATCTAGGTGATGGAACACAAACAGGTTGATGAAACTCGCTTACGAATGTACTGGTCCTCTGTGAAAAGCTGAATAATCTGAGGGATGAACCGCTGGTCAAAATGATGGTGTTTCCAGAAGCACCATCAATACGGATGGTGCTTGTGCAGCCTCTTCTTCAAGGCAGTTGTGTGGGAGATGCCAAGGCCAGGTTTTCTCGGCTCTGCTGTCCCAGAAGTGCCATTGAAACAACTTGCTAATTGAGCCACTTGGCTGCTCTATAAAATGATCCTTGCCTCCCCTCCTCACTGTGTTTCCCACCCCTTGGCTTTTAGCATTCTTTGCCTTGTGCTGTGTAAATCACAGGTTGACCACTCTGATTCAGAGCAGCTGGATGCAAGTTTTGAGATAGCCATAATGGGCAGGGTCATGCAAATCAGGTGTCTGCTGTCAAAGGATGGTAGGTCAGACATTTAATCTCCTCCTCGCCACGCAGCTGCTTTAGGAAGTGTAAGAGTAGAATGCATAGACCCATTGAAGTGCAGAGAAGTCAAAGTAGCCATCCTTCACCTAAGCGCTAGCCACTCCACCAGCCCGAGGAACAGCTCAGGGCAGTTGTTAGCCTTATTGATCTAAAAGAGCAACGGGCCTGCTCCTTTCTGACAGCTCAACGCTCTTTTCCTTCTAGCACCAGCCCCTGTGATCCCCATCCTCCTCTGTCCACCCCCTGCTACATTTGCAGTGAAAACACTGCAAGGGGAAGCTGAAGAAAGCTCACTTGAGACCTCCCATCCCTCCCAGCCTGTGTAAGCTCATGTTCCTGGCCTCTGGGTTCAGGTCCTGAGCCACGTTTGGCTGCCTCATCACATGCTACAGGGGCTGGGCCATAGCCTCCCGTGCACATGGAGCTGCTCGGAGGTGCCAGCTAGAGCAAGAACCCAGCTAAAACGCCTGTACCTCCGGGACTGTGGAAATCACAGTTTCTCTCTTTCGAGCTGCTCCTTCCTGGCTATTTCTGTTCTGATCTTCCCCAGGAGATCAAAACACCGGTCAGATTAATAAGCCCAGCTCCTGCTGCTGGTTCATTTGCAGACCAGGCTCAGTGGCAGGAGCTTCCAGCTCCCACTCCC
>NW_009913292.1:22348-37322 GCF_000696875.1 Nestor notabilis
GGGGCGGCAGCCTGCAGAAGGGAAGGCTTTTGGGACTGGTTGTTTTGTCACAGAGATGTGCAAGTCCCTGCGGTGGGGCTGTGCTCTGCCACAGCAGCTTGCACGGGGCTCAGGTGTTTGCGCTGATGGCTGCTTTATAGGGCAGGTTACAAAGGTGAGCAACATGCTTTTGGGACCACTGCGATCCAGCTCCAGGTACTGGAGGGTTAAGCAAAGCATGAAGCAGTATCCTAAATTTTTCCCCAAATACCGAACATCTGAGACCTGTCAGTGGCACGTCAACGACCTTTCAAAGGTGTGCTATTGAAGCAATGTTGGATTGGCTTAAAGATGTATATTAAACCATTTGGCTTAGTATTGATACAAGTATCACAATGCAGTAGAGATACTGCATATGCAAGGTTATCATATGGTATCCTAAAACTAAGAAACTCGCAAGGAATGAGGAAAAACAAGGTGACATTTGTTCTCTATAACAAGTGTCCCTCCTGACCTCGACTATTCTCATCTCCATCATGAAGCTGATGAGAAACTTGCACCTTTTAATCAGGGTGCTGAACGCTGGCAGCTTTCATCCCTTTTTGTTTAAGGGAGTGGCTGCTCGGTGACAGTCACTGCTCTCTCCTGAGCTGGCCTGTGCCAGGGCCCAGGAGGAGGTTTGGTGTTATCTCTCGCAGGGTGTTTGGGCACAAACACCCCTTGGCTCTGTTCCCCTGCTGCTCTGAATGAATAAAAGCTAATTCCCTTGTCCTGGCCAGCTCCCCACACCCCCTCCCCAGGCCTATTCGAGCTCCTGTGCGGGCCTGTGGCTCCTCTCCCACCACAGCATCCCCAGCACAGCAGGGATGTGCTGGGGAAGCGTGTCCAGAGCCACTGCCTGTCCGTGGATGCTCAAACGCAGGCTCTCTCTCCCCCAGCACTCGGGCGCTGTGGGCAGGAAGGCGGCCACTGCTCAGCCAGCGGAACAAATGCTTGTCCTTCTGCCACCATTTCATCACTAAAAATGCCTTTACAGCCATTAAGCTGCAGCACAGGGTGCCGGGGGCACAGTTTAGGGCATGTGAGAACAGGCTCTGTAGCATGTTCCAAGGGGCAGCCCATGCAGCGACAGGGAGCTCAGTGAAACCCTCCTCAGCCCGTTTGGCTCATGGGCCCATTCCTCCTCATCACCAGGTTCTTGTACCAGATGAAGCAGAGCAGCCTTTGTGTCTCGGCCATCACTCTGTGGTGCTCAGAGCTGAAGGGCAGCTCCACACTGGGGGAGAAAAAAAGGGTCTCCAAGCTGATGTAAACCGCACGAGTTCTGTCTGCCCTTTGCATCAGAGGGCAGGTTCCAACAGTCACTTTTACTGACTTGAATCTGACTTCTCAGGCTCTTGTCCTCGACATGTGCTGTAAAAACACCAGGAAGCCTGTGTCAGGATAGTCAAACAAGATTGGAGGCAAGTGCAGAGCGACCAGGGGAGCTCTACCTGATGCTTTGAAATGTGGGTCTGGTTTGCAGAGACCAGAAGGTTTTAGTGTCTGAATTTTCTCATTAAGCCTTGTATTGCTTCATGCACACAGAGAAGTAACTTCAGCGCTGGGCTGGTGATGGGAAGAATAAGGCAGGAGATGTTTTACTGCTGGGGTCAGCTGTGCCCATTGCCAAGCCACCAAACAGTGCTCTGGAGCCAAGCTTTGCCCTGGCACAGCAGAGCATCGGGAGCATCCCCAGCACCCAGCACCGAAACCATCCCTTGCCCCTTTGTCCTGCTGTATCCCTCAATGGGGAGTGGGGACCCTGAGGCCTGCCCAGACCCAAGGCAAAGCAAGCTGGGTGGCACAGGCAAGGCAAAGCACTGTTGTTTCACAGAGAAAGCTGCACTGAATAAAACCATGCAGGTCGCTCAGCCCGGCTGGGTTATTTCCCCCAGATGAGTAACACTGTTTTCCTGGAGCTTGTCAACAATATTTTCCCTTGGCAAAGGCTCTCCCTGGGATGCAGGTGCCAAAACTCATTTGTACAGGTAGCCTTTTGTAGCCAGCCCGCCAGTGCTGGATAAACAGGGGTGAGCGCTCCCCCCCAGCAGAAGGGACCCCACAAAGAGCTGCTTTCTGCTCAACCAGCCTCTCTGCTGGAACCTGTGCTGGGTTTCCCTCCCCAGACTCTCTGGGGGGGCTTGCAGTGGCCATGACTCCAATGAAAACCCCAGGGACCAAGGAGCCTCCTGCATGCCCTGCTCCGGTGTGTGCCAGCCCAGCCAGCCACAACCACACCGGAGCATCCCGGTCCAGCCCCAGCTGCAGGAGGAGCCCCTTGGGAAGGGCAAAGGCCAAAAGCAATGGAAAAAGGAAAAACAGAAGAAGGGTCTGGCTGTTGTTTTGCCAGATTAATGTGCCTTTGAGGGCTAGTGTGTAACGTGGAGCTGGGGTTGGGCTGTTGGAGAGATGGGGCTCGCTCTCACCATGGTGCATGATCTGGAGCCAAAGGGATGATGCCACCTCCCTCCCAAAGCTCACATGCTTCCACTGGGCTCTCCAAGAGCCCCAGCATCACCGTCCCTGCTCCGACACAACCAGCATGAGGGTCTTGGGGACCGTGTCATGTGGGAGCTCAAGGAATAACCTCATGCATGAAGAAAGGGGGGGCAAAGGGAAATACCCACCAGAACTCTTCCTCTTGCATGGAGAATCTGCTTTAGGAGCATTTGTCTCAGCAAGGCTTGGAAAGACCCTGCTCCCAGCTGGTTTTAAGCTGGAGGGATACAGCCCTTAATTTCCCATGGCTTTCCATGCCTTCGGCATTGAGAGCATTTAAATTCAATTAAAATCACCATTAGGTGACATTCCTGTTACCACTGGGACATTAGTGCGTGGCTCTGTGTCGTGGTTTAAGCCAGGACACTCAGCATGGCTACAGGGGTTCAGCCGAGGAACGCGCTGTATGGGCTCTACGCCCCGGGCCCATTCCTGGACATGATCCCCATTTTCCTTGCTGGAAAGGGCTGGGAGGCAGCCGTGCCCCTATGGCTCTGCCTGGGATGCAGGCAGTGTCCTGGTCTCCACAGCAGCCAGGGCATGTGTGTGCCATGGAGCTGATACACGCGTGTGCTCCTCCTACGTGTGTGCAGGGACCTTCCAGACAAGGGCTTCCCATTAATTGCTGGGGTTTATGCCAGTAAAAAGGGAGGTGAGAGGCAAATAAAAGGGGGGGAACCTCACGCATGCCCAAGCGTGGTGACGGTGGCAGCCCGTGCAGCTGCTGTGTCCTGGACCAGGAACATCTGGAGGGCTGGATTTGGCACAGCAGCGCCACGCCACTGAGGAACCCCCAGCTCCGCATGTGGATTTGCATCCACCCAAACACCAGCGTGGCGCAGGGAGCGGCTGGGATCACACCATTAGATGGGGCTATAGTTAAAGAATTAGGATTTGTAAATTACATTTTTGACTCCAGACAGGACCCGTCCAGGGGCAGCAGGTAAGTATTGGCCATCCCTGCCTTGGCTCCCCCACCTGCCATGGCGGGATGGATGCTTCTGGGATGCGGAGTCATGGCAGGAGAGCCCATGGGAAGCTGTAGGTGGGACAAGATACCAAATTGTCCACTCCTGGTGTTGAAAAGTTTATCCATCCCAATTCCCCTGTAAAACACCTTATTTTTCCCTGGTGCATTATATAGATGATAGAAATGGGAAAACCCCCTGACAACGGCAGATGCCTTGTGCCCACGGGCTCCTTTTGGCTTACAGAAAGACCCAGTGTCACCAATTTCTGACCTAAACCAGATTAACCATCAGAGCTGGTGGCATCGGCTGAATGCTCAGAAAACAAAAATCATCCGAAGACTTTGAAGCTCCAAAATGATTCAAGCCCAGTGACCCTCGGGAGCATCAGCATCTCCATGGCGCTTGATGGGGGATGAGACACAGCACAGGGTTTGCCAAGACAAGCAGCAGGGAGACCCCTTTGCCATGGGGCCATCCCATCTCTACGTCCATGCAAGCTCAGGTGACTTCACAGTGCATGAAGCAGCACCCGAGGCAGAAGAGCTGGGCTGGTCCTTGCCCCCACAACATTAGTATCTCTCCTACCACTGTATGGTAGCTACTGGATTATAAGCCATAAAACCAAAGTGCTCCCTGCCACCATGCTGCCAGACACATCCCCCTCGATATTCCCCACTTCCCATAAAGAATTTGGTTTATTCCCAAGCAGGTTCTCAGTGAATTGTAACTTTTTGCCCACAAGGAAGCAGTCAGGTTACACCTGATGCCACCCTCCCGGCTTCATGGGATGGGAACAATGTACTTGCCCATCTTTTCCCAGCCCAGAGCTGCACTTACCTGGTTACCATCAAGGCAAGCATGACCTCCTCCCTGCACAGACACATTCTGCATAGCAGAAATCCACTTTCCACCACTGCAAATTGCTGCCTAACAAGCACTTTAGCTCCAGCCCTTTCCCCCTTTGAGGGCACAAGTGCCCAGGAATAGCTGCTGGTTTTCTGCTCCTATGGCTGCTTCTCCTAGGCAAAACAAAAATAAATCCCTTTTTATTCATTAACTGACAAGTGAAAGCCACAGATTTCAGATATATTTGGCTCATCCCATCCCACCCCACCCCGTCCCTGAGCCAGAGCTGGCAGCAGCAGATGCTGTGAAGTCAATAAAAGCACAGGGCGATGCCTGGGGCCCAGGGTACAGGTAAGAGGGAGGCATCTTCAGGAGGAAAATCAAGTCTTACCTTAAGCAACAAGAAAGAAATGTTCTTTAAAGGCTGCCTTACCAGCAGTGGAAGTTGCTCTCACTCTGTTCAAGTGACTCTTGACAACCCTGGGCAGCTGCTGCCCTCCCAGCAGTGGCCGATGCTGCAGCTCATGGAAACAAATCTCACATTTCCCCAGTAACTGTGCACTTAAAAAACACTAAAACCACATTGTTGAGGCTGAATCTTAGTTTCTTTTCACAGCAGGAGAAGGAAACCAGAAGCAGCTTCATGTCTAGTGGTGGGGGAAGAGATGCCCTTCCAGGGCTGCAGCGTGAGCATCTTCCCTTGAGGAGGGTGTGCAGAGGTACCTGTGCCCACAATGCAAGAGTCAACAGCCCAAGGAGAAGTGTCCATCAGTCTTAAAGGTCGATTTGAGACACAAAGGGGCCCCAGTTTTCAAAGCTTTTTAAGTTTTGGCTCGCTAAGGCACAGTGCTTATCATGCAAGTCAGGTCGAGCAGGGCAGGCCGCTGCCAAAAAGTGGTCATGGTGAGAAAACGTCAGCCACAGCCTTTTGTTTGTGTCTCCAGACTGAGCACTTGGAGGGTTTCTAGAGCACCAGCTAGCCCAGAAAGTTATTTTAAGACTTTATTTGTATTTTCTCTTAGTTGACCATTTAATCCCAAACAAAGGAAACCAGAGGAAAAGCCACAATGCTGTTAGAAAGGGACGGGATTTTGGCAGTGCTCACAGCATGCCACCTCACATTAATTGTGGGAATAAAGCCATTTAGCCAGGCTGAGAAGAAGGAGTCAGGCCCTCAGGCTGCACCCAAACCCACTCTGCTCCCCCAGCACCCAAAGGGGAGGATATTGCAGAGCAAGAGCCACCAGGAAGGGTCTCCAGGAATGGTGGAGCAGCCTGGCCAAAAGCTGTTGTGTTTCGGCAGGTACAGGCACATCAGTGCCATACCCGGGTGCACGGGACATTGCCCAGGCTAACATCAGTTACTAAAACCCAGCCTTTTCCATCTTTTATAGAGGATAGATGGTGGGATACAGACCAAACCAAGGAAGCAGCAGGCTGTCGGGGCCAGCAGCACATGCGCCCGGGTGAGGGGGGTGAGCAGGAAAAGAAATAGGAAGCAGAGACAAAGAATTTCCACAACATCCCCCAAAACTGCTTCCTGCACGCGGGGAGTCAGGAAACATCGATGGGAGAGGTGCCAGCACAGGCTGAGCAGGGCCGGGGCCCCACGCAGCCTCCAGGGAAATAAATTGAAGCATGAGGCAACAGATGGAGACCCACAGCCCACATCCACAGTAAGAATCCCACCTGACGCATCAAGAGACCTGGATTTGGGGATGACGAACACCTTAGGAAACAAGAGGACCTGAATTTACCTTGCACCTCCAGCAGCAAAACCCCTCCCAACAGTCTTTGTGAGGAGTCAGCCACCAGCGATGCCACTGATGCCCTTTGAGCCCATGGAGACCCTCATTGTAAAACCTCCTGCTATGTTCCAGGAGGAAAACGGAGAGATGGGTTACTTACGGCTTGAGGAATGCAATGTGGTCCCAACCCCAGGGGCAGAAAGGCTGGAGCCCCAGGAGATGTCTTTTAATAGCCTGCAGCAAGCCGGGTGGAGATGGTGGTCACCCATTGTGGTTCCCTGCATCCAACACCACCGGGTGACATTGCCATGCCCCAGAAGCACTGCTGACCAATGTGCATTGGTGCCTTTGGGCAAATCGTAGGTAGCAGCTTTCCTGCTTCCATGGAAATGTTTGGATTCAGCCAGCACCTTCCTCTCCTGGTCCCACAGCCCTGTTTGCTGCAGGCAATACCTGCTGCAGAGGCAGGGCCTGGCCCTATAGATATGTGACCACTACATAGCTAATCGTGCATTGTCAGAGCATCTTACTGAAAGCCTCTGTTTACTACATGCAACTATGAGAAGTTTTGACTCCTTTCCCCCTATGTTAGAGTTCTCCTCTACACTATGGTGTAGTCATTTGGGGTTTCTTCTGTTTCGTGTGGCTGGTGACCCCCTACTCATTGGGGTTCATTAAATAAGCCTCTTCCTATCAGATTACAAGGGATTTTTTAGTTTACTCCTGTTACTCACCACTTCCCACTAACCAAGTTTGCTTTACTCAGAGCCTTTGCGTTTCACTGGTGGCCAAATGCATTGAACACTGATGTGATGCTGGGAGCATCTCTCACATGCAGGATCAGACCAGCTGCTGTCATTAAAGACAAGAGGACACAGGACAAGACTTTGACATGGGAATATATGCCTTTTCTCTCCTGATCTGTTTGACAGTAGATGGTTAATGCCTGTAGACAAAAGCGCTCCCTTAGACAGCTCCCTAGCTAAGCATGCTTGTGCATGTGATTTCCCCTGTCCCCATACATGTGACACGGGAAGCTGATGAATCTATGGGAATTATTTAAATCACCCACATCCCACATCTAAGACCTAAATACCCTGACAAACAAAGAAGCATTAATACCTACAACTTCCTGGCATTTCCCCGGTGTTGCTACAGTACACCCAAATATTACTAGAGCAACAATGGTTAACATTTTAGCTAGTTAAAAAGGGGGGGTTTTAAGGCTTAATTTGTCAGGAAGATGACAAGATTACATGCATTGTCAGAAAATCAGCTCATTAAAGCTGCCATCATGCAAATACTTGGCCGTGCTTTCCTGTAATGGCAAGGAGGAGGCTGCTCTTGATGGCAACTCACTGCAGTGTTACAGCAGAGGGGTCACAGCTTAGCTCAGAGGGAATGAACTATGGCAAAGGGATGGGATCTTCTGTAAAATATCTAGGCTCCAGTGAGAGATACGACATTTCAGGGGCTTGGTTTTGCCCAAGTTATTGGCCTGGATGTGCCAACTGCAAGCTGAAGAGATCTGCTGCTTTTTAAATCATAGAGTCACAGAATGGTTTGGGTTGGAAAGGACCTTAAGATCATCTAATTCCAACCACCATGTCACCCAAGGCTCTGTCCAATCTGGCCTTGGACACTGCCAGGGATGGGGCATTTACCACTTCTCTGGGCAACCTGTTCCAGCGCCTCAGCACCCTCACTGTAAAGAACTTCTTCTTTATATCTAATCTGAACTTCCCCTGTTTAAGTTTGAACCCATGATCCCTCTTGTCCTACTGCTGCAGTCCCTGATGAAGAGTCCCTCCCCAACATCCTTATAGGCCCCCTTCAGATATTGGAAGGCTGCTCTGAGGTCAAAATGTTCCCTTTTTCCTTCACACAATGAACAGCAAACAGGATCATTATGTTTAAGTGCCATTTCTAAGTCTAAAGATACAATTGACCCCAGATGTATTAATCCTTTCTAGCATATAGGCCCGCCACATTACCCCTAAGGTTCCCAGCCATGCGTACGAGTGAGACACAAAGAGGTGAACCTCCTCCCTAAGGCTTTACCCAGTGACCAAAGGATATCTCAAAGTTTCATCTCTAAGAGTAACCTCTAAGGGCTTATTTTAAACCTTTTAGTATTGTAATATATGACACCCTGATGCTGGGTTTGTGCTCTGCTAACACAGTGGGCACCCAGGGAATACATTTGGTTCTGAAGGACCACAGCCCCCATCTGCAGCATTCAGTGAAAGGGCTCTGAGGTCCTCAGGGAAAGGAAATCCTGGAAACAGGAACTTTCAGATGCATTTTGCTCTGTTGCATTCCCTGTGTGTGTGAGGCAGAGGTGCAGTCCCAAGGTACATGAAGACCTGTCAGGTCCTGGATGCCTGTCATGCAGAGAGGACCTAACTTTGCTACTGGTCCTAGGGGCACTGGGTGGGGGGAACTGGGTGCAGATGAGCACTTCCCTGCTTATAAATAAGACTGAAAGCGTCCCTTTCCATGCCTCTTGCAAGGGACATCACGATGCTCTCTATGGGCCCCAGTACTGTGCCAAGGGTGTGCTGGAACTGGGATGGGAAGGAAATGGGCTACCGCAGCACCAGACAAGCACCCTTGCTGCTCCATCTCACCCTGAGATTCAGTTAGTTTGGTGTGGGGCAGCACCATCCACTGGGTGAGCGCTTATTGTCTTTGCTTGATGAGGGCAGCAAAGATGCTCTTCACACACATGGAATGCTGAATCCCAGTTGCAGCTCCCATCTTGGGGTTGGGCTCCCCTTAGGGCACTGTGATGTGGTGACAGGAAGATGAATCAAAAACCAGTGCGTTAACCTGTGTGACTGGAGCCAGGTCCCGGGAGGGCTGTCCAGGACCTCACTGTACATACCTGAGCCACCCCGACCCATCTTCCAAATCCTCATGTGGCCCCACCACCACTGCCCTCCCCTCCGTGCCCAGTGTCTCACCTCTTCCCAGAGCATCCTCCCCATGCTTCTCTGTTCAGCTCCATGTACCCAACCGCTCCTGCCCTACTCAGTGGCTGCCACCGGGGTGGGATGCTGGGGTGCTGAACTGCCTGGTTTTGCTGAGTGCTGTTCTTTACCCAGAAGGAAAAAAGGAGGCAGCAGGGCTGGAGTCCTGGTGAAAAATATGAAGGCAGCAAAGTGTTGTTATAGCCACAGCACCTCGTTATTAAGGAGAGGCAGGGAGAGGTAACATCTTTTATAGGACCAATTTATAGTGTTGGGAAAACAGGCTTACAGGCACAGGCACCCTCGCACAGGAGGATGTATGTGCTTCCTCTTGGGTGACATCCATTAAAGGGATGTATTTGGATGGGATTGTGAAGAGCAGCAGCACAAAACCCAAAAATAGATACGACAATGCTTCTTTCTGTCTGGCTTAGCTTGTGCGGGAGTTCCTGCTGCTCCTCTAGCAGCTTGCCCAAGAAGAGATGCTTTCCTCCAGCCCCAAACCTGTCTCAACCCCAAAGCTGTCCCAGCACAGTAGGCTCAGGCTGTGGAGCTATTCCTGCCACCCAATTCAGTGCTGTCCTCTCATTTCTGGATGCTTTACACAAACCATATACCCCTCACATGGCTTCCATGCTTCTTATCTCCGCTTGCCAGCTTTTGCACTGAGTGTGTAAATTCACGTGATGGCCATAGCGGGAAATTTCACAGCCCAAGAGGTTGAAAAATGCCCATGGAAAACCCAAATCACAAGGCAGGGAAATTGGGAGGGAGGAGATAGGTGCTAAATTCTGATTTAGGAACTCAGGCAGACAACTGAGCGAGCAAACACAGATGGAAGGAAATGAAAGGCCATTTTCATCTCATCTCTGAAATCCTGCCCTTTTATACAGCCAGCCTCTGCCACAGGATAGAGGTGGGATGGGGAAGGGGCTGGGAAGGCAGGAGATAAGCAGCACAGTGCAACTGCAGGTCCCTAAAGGGGACCGCAGACCCCTGGGGCCCCATCCAGCTTTCCTCTGTTGCACTGAGCCACACAGTCTATTTTATGTTGTTTCTTTTAATTGTGGTCCATATCTGTGATCCCCAGCACATCCCTTGCTGTCACCATCAGTCCCTGCCCATCAGGATGTGCCACCCCTGACCCAGCACACAGCAACACCTCGGCCATGCTCCTACATGAAAGACTTGGCACGCTCCCTGCCACGCTCAGGCAAGCCAAATACTCTATCCTTTGATTTGTTTCAGACATACCAGCCATAAACCTCAGCCTCTGGCCTCGTGGGTTTGTTTGATGAGAGCGGCTCAGAGGAAGGAAGGGATCCAGCTTTCACTGCGCTGGGCAGCCTCAGCACATCTGCTGAGCAAACACCCTCAGCTTCTCCCCCTGCTACCCAAAATCACCTCCACACCCCTTCAACTCCTCCTTTCCAGCCACGATGCCAGTTTATCCCCGTGAGTGACCAGTGCTGGGTGCTCTGGTACAGCTGCAATGGCCTTTGCCATCACTCAGTGCCCAGCACCACAGTGGCCAAAGCTGAGGCAGGTGGGTGCCGGGGTGGCCACTGCCCTCAGAAGCACTGGCAAAGGGCAAACTCCTGCAGAAACCTCCCTCAGGACTTGAGGTATTCCACACAGCTGGAAATGGAGCCCTGTGTTCTGCTATACCACGTTCTTTCCCTGCACCCAGGCATTCTCTTGCCTCTGAATTGACACTGCACCCCGAGCACCTTTCCTCCCACGTGAGTCCTTTACCCCCAATTCTTTCTGCCTTATTGCTAAAAGAACAGAAAACTGCCCATACTGTCCTCATGCACACCAAAAAGCTGACCTCAGCTCCTCACTGATCCCTCAGTATCACTGCTCCCAGCATAGATGCATAATGGGCAGGAGCAATTTTCAGCTACTTTTTAGCAAAGTAATCAATCAAAGATTTATTTTTTCCCTTTTCCTTCTCCCTCAACTTGTAAAATGTCCATTCTTCTCTGAAACACAGAGATGGGGAGAACAAATTGAAGCTGAGGGAGCTGTTGGCTCCTTCAATGCAGTCCAGATTCAGCCCCTTAGGCCCAGTGAAGCTGCACAGCCTCATTGCCTGCGAGCCATCAATCGTGTAAAACATATCGCCCTTCAATACCTGCCCTTCCCTGCCCAGAGGATTTTAATCTCTTATTCCTTGCAAATCCTGAAAAACGAGCACTGGCTGGAGAGCAGGATGTGGCTGGGTCCCTGCCCGCATCCTTGCCTTGCTGCTAGGGGAGTATCTGCTCTTTATCAGGGACTGTAGCGATAGGACAAGGGTTAATGGGTTTAAACTGAAACAGGGGAAGTTCAAGTTAGATCTAAGGAAGAAGTTCTTTACAGTGAGGGTGCTGAGGCACTGGAATGGGTTGCCAAAGGAAGTTGTGAATGCTCCATCCCTGGCAGTGTTTAAGGCCAGGCTGGACAGATCCTTGGGCAAAATGGTCTAGTGTGAGGTGTCCCTGCCCATGGCAGGGGGGTTGGAACTGGATGATCTTAAGGTCCTTTCCAACCCTAACTATTCCATGGTTCTATGATTAGCTGGCAGAAACCTGTTTCTCACTGTGGCTGTGCCTCCAGCAGCACTCTTCTGGGGCTAAGAAGAAGTCTTAGTATAGGATAACCCTTTTTATTATGATGGGAAGCTGAAGCTTTCACCCAGCTTCAATTGTTGTCACCACAACTGATGCTCTTTGAATATTTTCAGTGGCCAAGTGGAGGAAACCAGCTTGGTCACTGGCACTCCCATGGCATCCTGTGGAGTTCCATGGATCCTGGTGCAGCCCTGAGATGGTTTTTGCTACAAGCATCCCGTTGTGGTGACCATCGTGCTGCTGCTGAAAGGAAATTTTTCCTTAGGAAGTATGTGGATTAAAGCAGTTCTGCTTCGGGATAGATTTATTCTGGGACAGCTTTAAAAGACAACACTGCCCTTCCATTTTCATCCACAAAACACTCAGAATTTACCAGCCTGCTACACAGATCCTCTGCCATCAGCCGCAATTTTGGCCGCTGTCTTTCCTGTACCTACGTAGAAGTCATTTGTACAGTTAAAACAACTTAAATAGGAACAAGAGAGGGTATTTTAACAACTGTCTGCACAGATGGAGGTGGGAACGGGGGTGATTAAGCTGGCAAGGGGAAGACTAACCTCTTAGCTGAGGCACAGGGCTGAGAACTGAGCTCTGCTCCTCACACCTCAGATGAAATGGAGCAAGCCACCTCATCTTAACTGTGTCCAGTCCATGTAGAATGGTATCTATACTCTACCCAAGTAACTAGGGCACATTACACATTAATTAGCCCATGCTTTGTGCCTAGAAATCCCTGTCATATTTACAACAGTTATTACATCTCTCTGCCAGTGGGATGCTTCCCTGTTGCTGCTGCCTGTGGGTGAGGGCAAAGGTGTCTGGATGGATGTGAAAAACGGACCAAGAGCCAAGAAGTGTCAGCTCATTCTTAAGGCTGCATTTCTACCACTGAGATGCTGTGTAACCTTGGAGAATAATAACAGCGACTGATAATAATAAGCCTTTCACACAGGGAAGTTATGAAAAATTGAGCTGCTTCTGTATGAAATAAATACAAAGGAGACTAGCTTGAAGGGGAGTTAAGGCGGTCAGCTCGGATGTGCCACAGCCTGATAACCCCCCAGCTTCTAGCATATTCTCTCAGCATTTGCTTGGTGGCTCTAAAGCATCCTTTTAGCCCTTTCCATCTCTGCAGCTGCAGCCAGCTTCACGCACGCTCCAATACCCTGGGAGGTAGCATCCCTGCAATCCAGCCAGCAGCTCAAGAACAGATGTTAACGCTGAATTTGCAGCCTGGCGTCGCATCGCAGAAGGTTTGCAAGGGCATCACTGGGCTGTTAGGGAGGGGAGAAAATCACCCTCTTCTCCTTCCTTCTCTTTTCTGCCTGCCCGAAATAAGGTCTAGATACTGAACATCTGCTTAACGTACCAGTCAAGCAGGGACACACTCCCCTCCTTGTTTATTGCAGAGCCACGGCTGCAGAAAGCCTAGTTTTGATGTATAGCCTGGAGACACACACGTGGCTCTGCCTTCCCAGATGGAACGGTAGTGGGGCAGGAAAAGGAAAGAAGCAGTAAGAAATATGGGGATGCAGGGTATGGCACAGCATCCATGGAATAACCGAAACCATCCGGCAGCGTTTGTCATCCATTGCTATCCACAGAGCCGGGTGGCTGCTGCCTGCCCAGGCTGTGCTCAGTCCCTGTCTTCCATTAGCATCTGTTGTCCAAAATCAAAGCCTGGCTTCGCTGAGGTACAAGGACATTCACTGATCACAGAGGAAATACAGCAGCAGACAGCACCACCAAGTTCATTTAGCAAAGTGTAGTGATAAACAGAGAGCAAATGGCCCATTGCATGCTAATTTCTCATGAGAATCGATTAACTGTGGTTAAAAAGTATGTTTTTAATATCATAATCTTCAACTGTTGCTGGCTGATTACAGTTAAAATCCTCAGCCAAAGGTGTTGATTCCTCATCAAATAAACCCATTTCAGCTGCCGACATCAGCACTGTGCAGCTCTGCACAGAGACACAGGCACCAACACAGGACACCAAGGACCAAAATTGCACCAGGATACTACATTAAATAGAATATGCTTACTTAGCTGCCCTTAAATAAGGTGGCTTATATCCCACTGTCTTAATGTGACCAGCAATGGAATAATACCATCATTAATGTCTAGGCTAGCATGTAAAGCAGCAGGGAGTTCAGCAGTGCTGCTGAAAGCAGATTTCCTCTCCTGTGCTCATCTCCGAGCTGCCCAGGGGAGCCCTCTCATATGGTCCCACCTGAATTCCTGCTCTGCCAACAGTGGAGAATCTGTCCTGGCTTTCACAAGACCTGTAATAAGAGGCATGTGCGTTTTGGGGCTAAACCCCTCATTCCAAGGTAAAGCTCAAATAGCATTTGGTGGCTCTTTGGAGCGTGTTGCAAAGAGTAAGAGTCCTCCCAGCACCACTGCAAAGGCGTAAAAGCAGCAACCGCATTTTTAAGAGAGAAAAGGGAAGTTGAGAAGTGATGTTACTTGCCTAAAAGTGTTGAGAAAGTCTTTCTCGGGACAAGACTGGGAAAGGGAAGCCTGCTTCTGGGCTCACAGGGCAAGTTTGGGTGTCTGTCTACCCACTGCTGCCTGCATCTCAGGGCAGCTCTTCCCCAGCCCTCATCTTCTGCTTGTTTGTGTCTCCACCACGCTTCTGCTACACCCGGTGGTTTGTTGTACTTGGTTCTGGGCTTATTTGATATAGAAACACTTCCAACATGCTCTTCCTAATCCCATGAGGCAGCAGTCATAACCACAGCATTGTGTAAGTACCAATGGGTAGAGGCTTGCTTAGTTTTCTTTTGGCTGCCTCCACCCCAAAGCTAGAGGTCAGCATCTCACTAAGTTTTACTCAAGAGCTGAGATTTGGCACTTCGGTCCAGCAGCTTCTGGCACCCACGGGATGTAGCAACAGGTACTGTTTGAATCTTCACATTACTGGTATAAAAGCAGCAGCATCTCAGAACCAACATATCATAATCAAGCCAAGTGAAGAAGTGATCAGTGCCAGGCTGCATCCTGAGGATGACAGGAGCACCGTGGTGTTAATAAAGGCAGCTCTACATGGTGCCAAGCGACTTCCTGTGGACCTTGTCTGCTCCCTGCTTACCTTGCTTAAAAGCAAGCTCCAGACAGTGACCAATATTTCTCCCTCCGGCAGAGCTTGCCTAAGCTGTTCCCAGGAAGAAAAGCAATACTGTGGTGGGGAGATGAGATGTGGTGGGGAGAAAGAGAGAAATAAAAATGAGTGGGGGAAACATGGATGTAAAGCAGGATTTCAGAGCTCAGGAATCACAAACCCAGCCCACACCATCCCA
>NW_009913292.1:37612-39092 GCF_000696875.1 Nestor notabilis
TGGCCTCCTCTGGACTTGCTCCAACAGCTCCATGTCCTTCTCACGTTGAGGACACCAGAACTGTACACAATACTCCAAGTGAGATCTCATGATAGCAAAGGGGCAGGATCACCTCCATCACATCTTGCATCAAGGGTGACCTCTAGGTTTTACTGGTGCTATCATAGCCAGCCTGACTGGAGACGAGGCTCTTCTGCTGGTAAGTATTGAGGAGGTCATTTTAGCTTGGTCATGTACTTTTCTGGAAGCCCAGAATGAAAACACTTTTCCTACCAATTTTTACTATTTTTCATGTGACAAGGACTCTTTACACAGGTTTAACAGTTTAAGCTAAAAGCACTGCCTTCCCCTCATGTGCATTGGGCAAGGACATGGAGTCAGAGGGAGAAATGACATCTACCTACACAAGCTCCAGTTTGGGGATGGAAATGCTTGTTCCTCTAGCTGGGAAGAGGAAGTTGCATGTAGTTCTCCTGGTCCCCAACTGGAGCCATCTTCATCCATCTGCCAGTAAAAACCACAACCACCCAGCAAAACCTTTCCTGGCATAAGGAGAAACCACATCTTTGTGTCACTAAATCACTTCTCTGTGACACCAAATCAGCCCAGAAGCCTGCTTACACTGGACAGTTGCTCTGCCACCAGCTTTCCTGTACTCAATTCCTCCCTTGCTCACTGCCTCTGCAGGCTGGAACCTGAGGATACACCATGGCCCTGAGCTGCTCTGCAGAGCACGTCCTGGAATCTCAGTAGGATGGCAAGCCATTAGAGAAACGAAATTAGTTTTCTAGCACCTAATAAAAGATACCCAAGAAAGAGCCATCATTAGACTGTGTTGCATCTGCCTCAAAACTGCAAATAGAGCTCTCGGAGGAGGTGAGGACAGAGCAGGTACATGTGTGAGAGGGAGAGAAATCAGAGTCCTCCCTCTGCTTGCAGCATGTCACACCCTCTGAAGAAAGTGCCTGGGCTGGCCCCTGGTGGCTGTGGCCTGGGTAATAGCTTTGAGCTCCCCAGCTTTATTAATGCCATTTTAATAGCTGTATATCCTTAAAAATATCTCCTCTGCCTGAGGAATCCACTTAAGTTCTGCTTCTTTGGAAAAAAAAAATAATACTCAGAAAAGGCAAAACTAACAAGTAAACCCAAGGCAACCCACCTTTACCAGTCCTCCAGAAAAGAAAATTAATAACATATAGATATATATAAAGCTAGCAGCAGCCTTCTGTGGTAGTACTCAATTCCTCTCACCTTGTCAGTTCGGTATGAGATTGAGGAGATGCTTTTTAATAAGCTTAAATAGATATTTCTAATGAATAATGTATTATTATTTAAGCATATAAAAAGCATCTGCCCAACCTCCTGTGCTTAAATAACATTATTAATATACTTTAAAATGTGCATATATACTTACATAAAATTAATATAAAATTGCTTATATTACACAAATAGACATTAGGCAGAAGTTCTTCCCTGTGAG
>NW_009913293.1:0-15788 GCF_000696875.1 Nestor notabilis
CATTGAGCCATTTACTGCAACTCTTTGCGTGAGGCAAATGGACTAGATTATAAAACAAACTGTGCCTTAACCTTGGTCTGCTACCATAAAATCATAGAATCATTTAGGCTGGAAAAGACCCCTAAGATCAAGTCCAACCGTAAATGACTTGCCTTATGTTGCTTTTAGATTGGCAGCTATTTTTACGAGCCCTAGCTCTTTTATGCTCCTATGGCTGTGTTATGACTGACTTTGATATATTAATAAAATCGTATAGCACAACTGACTTCGTTTCACCCAGTCAAGTCTCTGGCACACAGCCAGTACAGAAACATCTATTTTCTGCAGAAACAGTCTGAGGTTCTGTAACTGTTGAAATGTTTCATTGATACACCTTTACGTTAGAACCTCAACATCACTGCAGTTTTCAAAATGGTGATTTGTGGCAAAAAGACCTATCCCTACTTTTTGTTCCAGCCTTCCATACAGGATATTATTTTCATTCTCTCTTTTTGCCATTTGGTCTAATCCACCACACAACTGCCACAGTTAGCCACAGATGACAGCTTTGCTATTGCAGGTAGTCTTCCAAAGCAGTTTTGAGCATGTTCTTGCTTTGTGAGCTGGACATCAGCATCTACACCAAGGATGAGCCTTTCTCCCCCAGAGTACTCGAAAGCAGACAGAAACCTTCTCACTGTGCTTGGGCATCCTGACAGAACTGCAGATATCAGCACGTACAAACAACGACTTACAATTTATTCTTAGATTCTTTCCAAATTCTGCCTTGCAACTGACACTGAGCTTGTTAACAGCGAAGTTTCATACCCCTCTAGAGTTTGACGTTCTCACTCTTTGTTCAGTCTGTATTTGTGTTCTGAATAAGAAGACCATTATGCATATTTCAGTCTACTTGGATTCCTGAAGTTTTAACTGGCAAGTATTGAAGGTGTTTTAAGTGCATTAGCAACCGCATTTTTAAAAAACTCTTAAAAGTAACCATGCCAGCCACCTTCTGTTTGATTGCTAATCTGTCTCCAGGCACAGAAAACAAAACTTACAATACAAACATTATCACATACCTTTCCTTTTAATTACAGCATCCTTACTGGTAATAGAGGCCTTGATTTTAAGAAGACAAAAACAAGCTTATTGTATGAGTGGTCCCACTTCAAATAGTTCAACATTACTTTTTCTAGCTGCTTCTGTCTCCATCCAAATATCCAGGTAGGTTAGTTAGCCAGAATTTCCTTAAGAGTACAATGGTAGTCTATTTTCCTTTTTCATTCTAATATATATAATTCAAATAGGACTACGATAGCATCATGTATAGTTCTGTTTTGCTTGATTGCTATTTTGCTTTCTTCTCTTGCTCTGCTCAGAAGTCTTTGTAGGCTAGTACCCTCTGATAAACAACATGCTGCATTTCATTTCCTGGGTTTTCTGTGTTCTGCCTTGCCCATGCTCACAGTAGTAACTGAAAATACAAAGAAGGTTCTGTTTGGCCCGCATTTACATTTAAAATCTTTGCCTTTTAGTTACTGCTTACTTTCCCAATATGAACATGTTCTTCATTTGAATGCTTTGGCATAAAATGCCATTATCACCCTGTAAAAAACTGCATGAAAATAGAGTTTTGGGCTTTTTTTTCTCTTTTTTTTACCGTAACTATGGGTCTTTTCTTGTGACCACTGATAAATAACTGTTAGCCTTGCTCCACTTGTATTTTTCATCTAGATATAGGTTTGCATATCAATTTTGCAGTTTCTACAGCCCTTGGCATAGTAAAAACTCAGACGAGACTGATTCACACCTTCTTAATCTTTCCAAGTCACAAATTAATTATCTTGAAAAATTCAGCCAGAAGAGAAACACTTTTCACACAGTACAACTACACATCAGTTGTTTCTTCGCCAGGTATCTTAACAACTTGTTGAATATACATATTTTATAGATTTAAAATGCATTTCAAAGTATTTATGAGATTTTACACTGTTACTCTAAACCCACAATTAACCTGTCAACACATTGCAGAAATACAATTACAGTTTTACCCTTTCCATGCTTTTCTTCCTGCTTTTCTTCACTCAAATTTGTGATATAAGGAATACCCACATATTCTACTTGATTATTACTGTTATTCAGGGTTGTTTTGCAGTACCAAGTTCGATTTCCTGTACCTACATGAGGCTCTTTACTTCCAAAATTATGCTCATTGTTCAAGCATAAAATGAACAACTGCCCACAAAGTGAAAAATTCATTCTGACTCTATTATCCCATCCCACTTGCTGAATACTTTATCAAGCACTTTCTAAATATGTTCCTTGCTCCAGACACTGCGATGTTGCACTACAGAGAGAGTAAAAAGGACTTATCTATTACCGCCTAAGCACATGAACCTATCTGTCACCTACGCATATAAACACTCAATTCCCTCTCTATGTTGATTATCCATTTTCAAAATTTCTTCCCCATTAACTTAAAAGTAAATCAATTATTTTAAACTTTATTAACTTCAAACCTCTTTTCTCACATTGAGTCAGAGCAAAGGTCTATCCAGTCAGTGCTTTGTCTCCAACAGCAGCCATAAACAGATGGCTAGGGAAGAGCTGCTGCACACAATACCTTTCTGGCTTCCAACTACTTTTAGCTCAGGGTTCTCTTAAGTCTTATGTGATTTCTATCTATTTACTAAACCTTAATGGATTTTCCATGAATTTTCCCTGTCTTCCCTTGAGCTCCCGTAATTTTTTAGCATTCGAGCTATCCCACCAATGTGTTTGTGAAAGAGAATTGTCATTTTGGATTTTTACAAATGGGTATAAGGACCCATAACCTGGCAAAAAAAGAATGGCTGCAAGGTTAGATACCCAATGCAATTCTCACAGCCACTTCAGTTTTAACTTTCTCCTTACTACTTTTAACTCTATTATTTTTTTTTTTTACTTTCAGAAAAAAGTTTTTGTGTTTTACGCAAAGCTCCCCCCTTCTGCTTCACTTCTTAGGACTTGGCGTGTATACATTTTTTCCCAGGAATAAGTTTAAAAAATCCTTGTTTTTATCCAGGATGGAAAGCTACTGCATAAACAAAGTATGCCTTTTCAACTACGATATCACAGATGTTTCAAACAGATATGCTCAGTACTTATGACCTAGATGTACATTTGCAGTTGTGTCTACCCTAACAGCACATAAGAAACGCCAGGTTTTTAAATAGCATCTTGCTTTTTCTCATTTTAATTTTCTGAAACCAAAGTACTTTCTAACAGTTTTGACTTTTACCCTTTGTCTCAAGACAATAGGATGCATTACTACAGTAATATTTCACTGATTTCATACTTCAGCAGTTATTAATTCAATAATACAGTGCCAACTATGACCATATTTTAATAAAAAATAACAATTAGTGCATTTAACCTTTTGTATAAAAATACACGTCTGGCTATGGTGAAATTCCTAATGATACGTCTTTCAAAAAAATAAAGAGGAGATGCTCATCCTACCATTCACTGCAATTACCCTGGAACAGCAGGTAAAGGGACTGATGGAACATTAAAAGGCTATTCAAGTTCCAGGGGCAGCCACTAGAGAATTTCTCAAAGCAGAAGAACAAAGGAAAAGAGAGCTACCTTCAGCATATTTTATCATACATTCAGGCAACAGGAAGGAGCTGCCAGAAGCTGGGTCAGAGAGTGTGAATTACATAGTTTCCATACCTATTCTAAGCAAACATGAGCAGATTGCCGAGCTCAGACAGTTTCCTAAATGGCTAACCCATCACAGCAGTATAAAATCTGCACTTGCAGTTAAGTTCTCGCTCCCCACAAGCAGGGGCTTTGCCTCTGAAATGCACACCAGGTTGGCCACATGCTGTATCAAATGAAAACACACTTCAAAACTTTTAATCTGAAGTCATTAGATAAAACTTAGACTAAACATCCAAGTAATTTACTATGGCTTTTTATATTGACTTACACAAATATAACGTAAAATGGATTTTTTTTCTGATTTTTATCCCTCTGAAACATTCAGTTATAGAGATTTACAGAGATCTGATTACACCAAATGTTTATTTCTTAAAAGACCAAAACCAATCTGGCTTTCTGAGTTTGCCGTATACAAACTTTGGAATCTCTATAGTATGAATTTGAAAATAACCAATGAAAGTAGTTAAAAAGTTAGAAATCACATTTATTCATGCTAACAGTTGTATGCACATTTGCATTTATAAAGATATCAAACAGAAGACTACATAGCTTTTTTTAAGAATAAATCACAGTTTGCCAGTGATGTCCTAAAAAAGCTTTACTGACCCTTTTCAAGGCAGAGTTTTTTCAAACTGTACTAAGGAATTTAACAGTGCTATGTCAAATCAAGTGCTATGCTCATTCCTTACTAGGAAGAGCTGACATCAAGTATTAAGTAAGGATTAACTTGACAAATGTCATTTACATGCCATCCATAAAACTGCTTAACCTTTCCTAAGATATTACCAAAAAATGACTGGAAGTTGTCTTAGAGAATATCTAAAATTTCTATATAAAAATATGTAATTATTCAGCTATGAACAACTGTACTACCCACAGCATCACCACAAAAGAAGAAAAATAAATACAGTAAGAACATAGCCCCTAAGCAGCCTTTGCTGTATCTTGACTACACAAAGCCCTCATCACTTAATGATATAATATCTCTCCTCAGGCAATAAGCAATTAAACACATTCCTTTCTTGATAACAGCAAGGAGGGGGAAAAACCCAAACATAAATTCCCCCCCACACCTTTTAAAATTAGTTTCACTGTATCTAGAAACAAAGAAAATACTGAAATACGTTGCTTAATTATGGCATTGGCAGACCTGAGGACATACCTTTGCTACACACTCCCAGGATTAATGGCTATTTTATTTGGCTTATCTCCTCGGTATTCCACATAGAGAAGCTATCCCAAACCTTTGATTATTCTTGTTGCCTTTTTCTGCACTAAGTCTAGAAGATAGATCACTGCAGGATAATCACATTCAAAGCATGGCCTATGTATGTCGTGGATTTTTACCATAGAATAGTAATGGTTTGCGTTATGCCCCCTTTCTAATAATACTCAATGCTTTTTTTATTTTTGACAGCTAGTGAAAACTGAGCTGATGTTTTTACAAAAATGTCTGTCAGAACCCTTTCTTGAGCAGTAACAGCTGATTTAAAGTCAGGGTTGGTTTTTTGCATGAAGTTATTTTATTCTCATGCATTACTTCACATTTCTGAAAATAAGCTTCTGCTTCTGTTTTATCACCCATCCGTTCAGTTTTGTGAGATCCTTCTACAACTCTGATGGCTCCTGACTTCACCACTGTCTTGAGTCAGATCTGTATGATCTCTAGACTAGTATCAGAATACAGGGTTGTTATTTTTACAGCAATCACTGAAATTATTTTATTATCACTACTCTATAAGCATTTGATTGAAAGCAACAACTCTGACCATCTTCTTCTAACATTTTAAATACCTGTCTATTTTGGCCAAAAATCCCCCTCTTAAATCATATCCCAGCTAAGGTGGCACTACTTCTTTTCTGGAGTTCTGCATGCATACAGTTTGGAGCATTCTTGTTCAGTTGAGGAAAACATTAAAAACATTTTCTATATGCTTTTAGTGGTGAGATTGGGCAAGTCTACAATGTCCATGTATTTAAACAGCCACTAAGGAAATAAAACTGCAAATCCACATGTGAGTGAACAGAATAATAAGTATGTTGTTGCCTGTATGTTGTACTGATGTTGAAGGTTACACATTCATTGGCAATGAAGGGGTTTTTTTAAATGTTCGAACCTGCTTTCAGCAGTTGGCTTGATTTAGAAAGGTTTCCACTATTATCCCAAGTGGGTAACTCGCATAAGGATCTATCTCAGCATTTTGCATCCTAATTACTGCAATGCTCTTTCCTCTACCCCTGCTCCACTCATATTCATTTAGATACTTATCCAAAGGACATTCCCTTAGTTTATTGCTTTGTGCAAGACATCACTCCACCTATACTTTTCGAACACACCAAACCAAGCCACACCTAGGTATCACCTCACTCCTTATCAACAGGGTTGATTCACACTCTGGTGAGCCTTCACTCACTCTCTCTTTAATTTTCCAACAAGACTTCCCAGGTGACGTTTCATTTTACTGTTAAGTGATTTAATCTACAAAGAAGAGCAATCCCACTCCCAGGTACCTCCCAGGCACATCATCCTGATTTTTCCCATGCATTTGCTTCAGCATTCAATCCAATCTCGCAATGAGCTGATTTAGAAAATACAAATCCCTACATAAGAGCCATTATTTTTCTGCTGGTTTAGCTTCCTGAATAGGCTTACTGTAATGGTGAAATGAGCACAGGTGCCAGTGGAAAGCAAGAGTCACAGCTCTGTATTTTGGTGTCAGACAGTCACTGGATCAGGTTGGCTGTACGAAGCCTCACTCTCAAGGCTCTCCCTGAGATGCTCTCAGGCTCTCTTGCTTTCTAAGTGTTAAGAAGCACAGTTACTTCTTTTAACTTGGAATTCTAATCTTCCATGATAAAAATATTTTATAACTGACCAACAGGAAACAATTCAACCATCTTTCTGTTTCCATCTACCTGTACTGCCCAGCTATAACCTGTATTATTGTGGAACTGTGAGGGATTGGGAACTCCTTGGGGGAAACATTCTTCCGTCTCTGCTTCTGCAAAGCAGAGGTCACATCATTATCGGGTTTACATTATTTTCATTCTGGTTTACTGTTCACTCAAATAAAAAAAAAAAAAAACAAACCTGTTAAAACTCTACTGAAAATCTAACTGATATCCAGCTGATGCAAGTCTTCACTGACAGGACCTGAGGCACAAAAAAGGCATCAGAGGGGAAAAAACCAGACCTTCTATCTTCTGATCTGTTACTGATTCAAACCCTTAGGCTCTTTATGACATCTTCTCATTATGGAAAATATAGTTAGTGAAGGTCAAAAAGAAACAGTTGTCCAGAGTTCAACAGAAGTTAACGTCTAAATGTAAGAAAAACGAACTTCTGTACCAAAGCAGTAGCGAAAGCTAACCAACTACGGAAGCTGTAATAGAACCCACACATAGTAAAGGACTCATTTAAGGGAGGATAAGCAAACAGAACTTAGCTTCTAGCTCCTGACACTTCTGCAAATCAGGTCTACTAAAATAATGGATAGAATGAGAAGAAATGTCCACATGATTATTTGGTACAAGTCATAGAACAAAGTTATAGCGACACATGAATCAAAACTGAAAATGGTACCAAGAATATTACACAGTAAGTCTGTCCACAGCTCTCCTGTTTCTCATGAAGTATCTCCTGACCTTTTGGGGTAGTTTCTTTGGGAGAATTTCTTGGGCCAAGTAAATACAGACATGCAACAGTCTAACAAGAGTTGTTCAAAAAGGCAGCTGATTTAACTGCAACAAAATTCAATCATGAGCTATACCCTAACAGCAGGACACAAAGGTCTGATCACCTGAGTTACCTCTCAACTGGAAAAAAACAATGAGATGTGTCACACTGGATAATGAAACAATAACTGGCCTGCCTTTACTTCCATATCCCTGCAAAAGATTCCCTCTGTACATCAGGATTTTGATAAGAGAAAAAAAAACAAAAAACAAACCTTCATGCAATACAGCAAGTATCAATAAAACCACTTCCAGGCTGTAATTAACCAGGGATATTTTCAGATCATGAGTGACCTACCTGAAATCAACAAATATTAACAAGAAATGATTTACCTATATTGTTGGTGTGTGTTGGGTTTTCTATGGTGGTTTGTTTTGTTTTTGTTTTTGTTTTTTTGAGAGGTGGTCATAAAACAACAGCAAAAGACTGTCTAGACCTTAACATCAATAAATCTATTCCTTTACACTTACAGACTTGGAGAATTTGAACAGTCCTGACATCAAACTCTACTCTCCATGTATGAAAATAAAATACAGAGGATTCTTGAGGATTTGCAAAATTCTCTTTGGTTCAACAACTAAGACCTTCAAACTACATTTCAAGAACCACGTTGAGATAAGTCCTGAAATCACCTGTCAAATCTGAAAAAGACTTCACTTTGGGGTGGAAGGGTGAGAACAATGAGTAAATGTTTCCCATTGTCCTTTTCAGCACTGGCTGTGAGGTGGCAGCTATATGCAGAACCTTTTCCATGTGAAGTATCTTAGGAATTCTTTTAACAAAGGATCAGTAGATTCCCAATTGATCCAGGGAAATTCTCAGCTGACCTCACTGAAGAGAAATTATGTAACTACACTTTGTTCAGTCAGAAACCACTTCCTCGCAACTATGCAAGCGTGTATGACAAGTAATTGCACTTTTCAATTACTGCTGCAGCCTCCACAATGATACTGCGAATAACGACTTCTTCAGGCTTCCTGTGTTTTTCTGCAATGTACTGGATGTAGCAGAATTTCTACAAAGTCGACACAAAAAAACACATCAAGTTGCAGACTTAGGATTGAAAATAACTGAGAACATCTGGTTAGCTTCCTTTTTCCTGAAGCCTAGCTTTTGAGGAAATACCCGAACAGTGCTGGCAGCATAGCACAGCACTGAAACATTGTCAAATCTTTTCAAGTGACAATTTAGCAGAGTAGTTACTAACAAAAGCAATATAATCAAGTATATCTAACCAGTAAATCTTGCTGCTGTACTCCTTCAGAAACATGTACAGAGAAAGCACAAGTAAATGAAAAGAAGGTAGTGGGTGGAAAACACATACAAACATATTCTAACATTAGAATCATTAATAAAATACAATCATTAAAGCTGCCAAAGAAATCTCATACACTTGGAAAAGACATTTAAAAAAGCAAACAAACCCCAGCATTTGTTGGAATGTTAACAGATTCCCACTCCAAGTCTTTCAGTCAGTTACCACCTCTAGACTCCCCCAGCCCACTCTGCAAGAAACACTTCTCCAAACTCCAGGTTAAGACAGCTTTTTTCACACAGTTCTGTCTGACAATTTCTCCTCAGTTTCAGCTCTTCAGGTGGAGCTTAGGGAATAAGTACATCTGTCTCTGCCTAAGACTTAAGCCTTTGTGCCTTTACTGCATGAGATACTGTGACCGCTCTACAAAAAAGCCTCTGTACTACAGTGATAAATATAAGGAAAATCCCTGGAAGACATAAAATATTCGAGGAAAGGAACAAATTCCTTTTCTGACATAATTCTAATATAGTGAACAGTGTTTGCATTGTTCCTTAGAACTGATCTTTAGAAACAGGATTCTCATTAACAGCTTTGAGATCACAGTTACTTAACTGAAGTGTACAAAACCATTAGAATTAACTTCAACCGTATGTCCTGCTGCCTTTGCAACTAAACAGAGACAAACACTGCATCAGGATTTAAAACCAGAGCCCTGCAGTTACCAACACTTTGTTTCTCAACAGCTTAGTGACAATTTTCCATCAATTACAACAGAATGATGACAACCCATGAAGCTGAAGTTCAATTCCTATTGTGGGTGAGATGCAAAAATGTCCTAACAGCCTGATTACAATTAAGCAGTAATAGATTGGAAGCATTATTTTACCTAAATCCTCCGAACTCTTTATAAATGTTGAGAATGTGATAGAATTTGTTTCACTTTAACCCTTTTCCTAATTACAGAGCACATATTATATCACACAGAGCCTATCCTTCATTTCTCATTAAGCCCACGGCAGCTTTGTCAGATTTCAAACATCAGTAAGGCTTGAACAAGATCACATGGAATGTCAGCAGTTGATTTTGAACAGAAAAAAGTAGGTAAGTCATTAAGCTGAATGTGGTTCAAAACACAGCTTTATGAAATTGTCCAGTACTTTTAACCTTAAAAAGCTTTAACAACTCATTTGTGTCCAGGCTAGTTCTTCCAATTTAATCAAATATTTTAAAATAACTTAAAAAATCTCAAAGGAGAAATCGTGTTTAAAACCAGTATATGTAGTAGAAAGAATACATTTCTATTTAGGCTTTTCTTTATGACGACTATTACACAGTAATGAGCATGAAAGACTAGAATCTATTTCTAATTAATGGAACACAAACCTATTCTAAGTAACTTTGTATTTATATAACAAACCCTTCGGGAACCTGAAGATACTTTATAAGTGATTATGATTATCCCTCAAAATACATATCTCAGATAATAACTGTTATCTGTCTTCTACAGAAAGAAGGTGAAGTTGCATGATTTGCTCTGTTTCAGAGCCTGGAACGCACCTGATTCCCTGGCTGCCTAGACTTAATCTTTTAAACTTTGCTTCTCTTCAACGAAGACTTCTTGAAAGACTTTAGACTCTGGCTCAGTTTATTTCTATTGATCATAAAAACAACCCCAAACACATAAAGGTAAGTCAAAGATATTAAATCCACAAAGAAGACTCTATCAAATTTATTTCAGTATTACATTACAGAAGGCTTTAAAAATGCTTTATAAAAAAAATCCCCAAACTTTAAGGAATATATATATATGTTTTGTTTGTTTGCTTGTTTGTTTTAAGGAAACCCTATATCTTACAAATTGCCACATTACTGAGTTGTGGGGTTTGGGGTTTTTTTTTTGTTTTTTGCTCGACCATGAAGCTTTGGTTTTTAAATCATGGTCAGCAAAATTACAAAAATCATAAAAATGTCGCGAGACCTAATGCTGACAAGTCATCCTAACTGCCTGCCAGAGACAGACCAGCTATACATAAATCACCTCTAAAAGGAGGTTATTTAACCTTTTCTACAGAACTTTAAGCAACAGATATCCCTTACCTCTCTCAGATATTTAACCCTGTGATTCTCTATCCATAGAGCTGGGAAGTTTTTCCTAACATCAAAATTTCCTTTTGTGCTCTTAGGACCATAATTTCTTATCCTACCTGGAGAGAACAGTTTATTACATTCTTCTCTGCAGCAACCTTTACCATAATTGAAGCCTATTAATATCTCCCCACCTCTGTTATAGACTAAACAAGTGCAATTCTTTCAGCTCTTCCTTAAAGATCAATTATTGCAACTCTACTCTTCAGTTGGTCCAAATCTGTTTGGAGTAACAAAAATGGAGACAGTACATCACCTTCAGCCTTGCACCAAGTACTGCAGAAGAATTCTGTATCTTACACGCAATCCTGTTCATATATCCCAGAATGACTCTTGTTTTTATATAGAACTGTCATGACTCCTTTGTGTTCATTTTGTGATACAGCTGCTTATTTGCAGAACTGTCACCCAGCCAGTTGTTTGTCATATTTAAGTTTACTGTTGCTACCCAAACGTATTATTTTGTGTTTCTCTTTACTGAACTGCAACCCATATAGTTCAGACCATACATCCAATTTGTCACGACCATTTCACGCTCTAATGCCTGTATTCCCTCCCAGATTTGTACCGTCCAGCAGTTAGTAAATCTGCTCTCCAGGTCACAAATTGAAATACTAAACAGGATTAAATTCAGAAAATACACCTGCACAACGCTACTCAATGCATGCCTTCAATCTGAATTATCCTTAAAGCCTTTAATAAGGTAACGAACCAGCATGGCAAATCTTCTCTGACAGTATCTATTTTTGGTGTTTCTAGATTCTTTAGTTCTGGAGATAAAATTCCTAACACTACTGTACAGAGTATCCTTCAAACACAAATATACAGGTGAGGGCTCTATCAGTCTCCTCCCCCTTTAACGTATTTGTATGTGGCACAGTAACCCAACTGCATAGCTCCTCCAATTTTGATTTTGGGCTATATCCCTGTTTTCCTTTCCTATACTAGAAATACTACAGACACACTTCAATTCACCAAAAAAAAAAAAAAAAAAAAAATTACTAGCTCTGAAAAATTCAGATCATACGTACATAAACAAATCAAAAACAGTAACAAAATGCAGGATGTTTTACTGTTTATGTACCAACAGGCAAATTCTCAAGAATCACAGAATGGTTTGGGTTGAAAGGGACCATAAGATCATTCAGTTCCAACCCCCTTCCACTATACCAGGTTGCCCAAAGTCCCATTCAACCTGGCCTTGAACACTGCCAGGGACGGGGCAGCCGCAACTTCTCTAGGCCACCTGGTCCAGTGTCTCACCAACCTTACAGTGAACAGTCTCTTTTCCTTTTGACTTTTAAATTTTCAAATTAAAATAAGTGTTTCAAAAAAGTTCAAATCACTGCAGTTTAGGGACATAAATCAGGCATTCCTCATGATGCAGCCATAATAGCCTGACAAAATCCCACTGCTCTACTACAGACACATTCTTTGAAAGGCAAGCTTTTACCCTTTTTAACCTCTAGTTTGTCTGGCACCATGTGCTGTCACTAATCAAAACTGTATTTAAGTCTGAATAAAAACATCTTTTAAATCCTCAACAATCAAATTGTCTATCTTGCCAACATTCATATTCCTATGTCCTATGATGAAGTTCAACAGACCAGAAAAAATGGAGAGCAGCTGATGGCAATGTAACAGACAAAGAATCGCTACCAGGAGAATCAACTGATTTCTGACGCAACAAGACACAAAGGCATCAGCTTAATGCAATGCAAACATATTTAAGTTGAGCATCAGGTAAAACTTTAACCATAGGGAGATGAGATGCTGAAACAAGCAACAAAAAAGGAGGAACTTCATCATCAGATGGAATGATCTCTGTACACTTCCAAAGGGCAGAGGATTAGACTAGCTGACCTTTTTGTACTTGTACGTTTAACTGAATTCATTATAAGCATCAAAACATTAAAGTAACTTTAAAGAACAGTTATTATAAGTTAGGTTACTAAGCTTTTTGTCTTAAGACATAAAAAACTCTTGCATGACAAACTGTCTGCATAAGTAGTTAAATGCAAACTGTTAATTAATACACAAATTGTGAACACAAACAGTAAAAATTCTATCAACCTATTATGCCACAAAACCAAATGTTTTGATTACAAAGCTGCACATAACCAGAGGGGTTTTTTTAGTCTTTTTGTTTGATAGTGTTCAGTACGAAATAGAGCATACTATTTACTGTTCAGCTCCACATTTCTTAAGTGTTTTATGAGTTACTCTAACAGAAGGTTTTCACAAAACTAAAATAAACTCTCATGATGGTTCTTCCACAACTAAGGCAGGTCTTCAACTAGAAACCGTATTTACAATGTTCTTAAAAGGAGAACAATATACCCTCAAGCGTTAAGAGAGTAAAGTTTACCAGAAGCAAGTTCTTATAATCAGCAGCTTGATTTCCAGCAAAGAACACTTAATTTGGAAACTAAAAAAACCCACCTTTCTCACTACAGAAGTGAGAAAGTTTCTCACTTTCTGCAACTTCACTCCCGCCTACGGAGGTAGCAGAATTTTTCTTGTTCAAGGTGTTTAAGGACAAGTTCTACAAATATCTGTCTGAAATAATCTAAGTATGTTTAAACAACCCCACAGAAAGGGAACAATAGGTCTTACAGTATTGCATTTCTAGAACTGCAAACGCAATATAATTCTATGGCTATTAAGGAAGTGCTGAATACTTGAGAAATACGTTCTCTCCTCTGAGTCTCGTTTTTTGGGAACAGGGAAAGCTGTATCATCACAAGGACTTCCATTTTGGGGAAAACCAAAACAAATCAAACCCAAATAAATCAGCCCTAAAGACTTTAAAGAAGAGGTGTTCAAACGTGAAAGACTAATTTAAAAAAAATAAAAAGAAGAAAAAGAAACACAATTGGAAGTAGGGCAGACTGCAAGGACTTCTGTTCCAACTTCCCAAGCCCCTCCACCCTTGTATCCACCAGATAACTCTCACTCTCTTACTGACCAGAAGTCAACCTAATCCAAGTACACAGAATGAGCTGGAAGAACCAGAAGTAAAAAATAAAAATCTTTAAGCCCCTCAGAAATATTCTGAGAGTAAGGTCTTCACTCTGTATGAAACTATGAACAGCAGACTGGAATCTCACTATGTAAGTATGTTAGAAACTGATAAATATCAGAGCAACCACATGCTGTTCAGCTATGGAACAGAAGCCCAGACTAGGATACATTCCCAAATTTTGTGAAATAGCGATCTAGATTTTTTTGACATTAAATCT
The DNA here is from genome assembly GCF_000696875.1 of Nestor notabilis. NCBI lineage: Eukaryota > Metazoa > Chordata > Aves > Psittaciformes > Psittacidae > Nestor > Nestor notabilis. The sequence goes on from NW_009913293.1 coordinate 14,069, forward strand.
GTAATAACACTGAGCTCAAAAATCCCATTTGCTATTTCTCTTTTTCCAGAAATGTTAAAAATTATGAGAGAAAATATACGACAGAACTTCATGACTAAACAGCTTAGAAACCAAGCTATTTAACACAACCTATCTGTTAGTAGTTATACTAACAGGGAGCATACAACACAAAGGGAAAATAATTTCAGTTAATAGTGGTACAACAGAGAATTGCAACAACTACCTATATTGGACTAAATAATTAGACACATAAATTATCAACACTATTTCAATTTTAGGTCATAATCGCTGCTGTCACTGACACACACACACAGTTGTACTTGTAAACAGTCCTTCACAAAAAAACCCAACCCGACTTACTGTAAATTCAAGACAAAGAATGTTCTTATGAAATAAGCATAACAATGCTGGAGAAAGCCTGCAACCGAAGTTGTTCAGGTTCTGAATGACTCGCTAGAAGTCGCAGGATGAAGTAAATTACTAACTGCTAACCCCTTCTACGGCAATGGGAGTTTCATAAGCGAGTTCAATTGGGTGAAAATTTCACCTGATAGAAATTTTTTTAATATGTTACCACATACTCTTTACTTCAAAATAACTGCATTTTTCTCTCCTACTGTTTAACACACACCATATTTTTTTCATTAGATGAACTCTTTTCCAACTCTGATTAAGCAAATACTAGTATTATTAACCTGAAAGTACAGTAAGATTAAAAGATATTTGAAAACAAACAGCAACTGTAACTTGTCAACTTATTTCTTGAAAAGTTATACTTGCTTATGAAAACAATCAGATTTTGCTAACCCCAAACCTACCAGTTCCTACTGGATCACCAGCCCTTGTAGCAGCTAGGAGGGGCAGAAGCATAACATCTAACCATAGGTTAGAAACACACCCAAAAAGCATATGCTGAAGAGGTTGCCCAAGTTAGTATTTAATGTGAAATACAGAGTACACTCAGAGCTTCACCTTAAAATTCTCAGTAAATGATCACTGTGTTATTAGTACAGCAATAATTACAATATCAATGGAAAACATGCAAATATATGTACAGCCACTGAAGAGCTACTACAATTTGATCAATAATAACTGTGAACATGCTTCCAAAATAAAGCTTGGGACTTCAAAGCCTAAAGAACATATTATTTATAAAAATTCTGTATATTATAATAATTCAGCTATGCGGCAGCCTAAAACCAGGTTAGTAAAATGCAGAGTTACACTCCAAGACTACAAAAACTGCCAGCGCTCCTGGATAATCAGGGGTGGCATACAAGACACCATAAGGAAGAAGCAGAACCATATGCTCTCCCTTAAGAGAGATCAGGACTAGGAGACAAAGGGGATATTGCTGAGCTGGGACACTTGGATACTACTAGAATTATTTTTGCAAGTACAGAAGAGAAATGCATCTTAAAAGTCTGGGATATAATGGGACATACAGCCTGAAGAGAGATCACATTCAGGATGTTAAACATCTCTCTTTCTGGACCCCTGCATCCTTAAACAGGATGCAGGGCAGGAGCAGCTTGGGTTCAACAGCAGGAACCTGAACGGGTACAGAAGCAACAGCACGGGACAGGCGTGAAAAGCCAGCCGAAACACCATGAAGTGCTTGTGGGGGGCAAGGATACGGCCCAAGGCTGCAAGCGTTGGTCGAGGAAGGGCCCAGGGACCTCTGGATGTCAACACAGAGTAGAAGCTGCCAGAGCACTGA
>NW_009913294.1:0-16402 GCF_000696875.1 Nestor notabilis
CATGTGGCCATCCAGCCAGGTCTTTATCCACCGAAAAACTGTAACTCCTTGTGTGCTGCAGCCATGTTGTGTGCGGCGCCCCACTGGCGGCAGTAGCTGCAGCTCCCATGGCCCCTCTATGAAATTATACATATTTTTTCCCAGTTATATTCTCCTAGATTGGTGTAAAAATATGATTTTTCAATTACATTTTTCTGTTTGATACATTTCCCCTTTCCTCCTTCCCCTTGCTATGATTCATGGTGTTCATATAAAGAATGCTGTCAACAGCCTGGTCCCCCAGTGTTGACAATACTGAAAGTTCATACATCGAACCAAAGAGCAGCACAAAGAGCATTGAACCAAATTGCATTTCTATGTCAGGTTTGCCTTCTCTGTACAAGCCTGCAGGGCTCGGGTACTCCAGGAAAGGGTCTCTAGCATTTTGTACATCCCGGTTAGAGTTTTAAAGGTGAACCTATTCATGTGATTCGTCAGTCACCCCCCACTACGTTTTTCAGGTTCAAATCCATGACACTAAGGGGAGTTGCGTGAGAATTTCTGAAGTCACTGAGAAACTCCTCCTAAGTACAAAAAATTTACTAGACAATTGATTCACCATGATGGAAAAAGTCAATAATGTAAGAATTCTGATCAAATGCGTAATTGTTGATCTTAATATGGTAGTGATCTATAAAAAGACAGTATTTTGAGTTCAAGGTACAAGAATTTCACCTCTCCCAACTCATGAAACTGAACCTAAATTGTATATCATGTTGTGCATGACATGAACAGAAGAAAGGATTTACACTAAAGCAGCATCAATTCACAAAGTTGCTTTTAAGATTTAAGAAGGAAATGATTCTCTGAAGCCTTTTAGTTCAGACACCTCAAGCTTCTCCTAAAATGAAAGACTTCTGTCATTATGATGCTAGATGCTTTAAGTCTATACATTTTCTAATGGAGCTGGAAGATCCATGTGAAAGTACAGTGATAGAAGCTGATCGGATTTTCCTGACGGGAAATATTCACCCAGAAAAATATCACAATGTTCTGGGAACTCACTGTTTTACTTCGAATTTGGCAGAAAGTTATCGAAGTGCTTAGTTTGAAAATTATTTTTCTAGCATTCCACCATAGCGCAAACTATTGGAACTATTATATGATTGAGCATGAACCTGTTTCTTACATACTGAAGTGACCCTGTTTCCAAGATGAACTGGAAACACTGCTGAAAAGCAGTATTTAAAAAGTTCAAATGTTACTTTCTCACGTGCCTTATACATATTCAGTTACAAGTTTCTAGAGAGTAAACACTGAAGAAATTACTCTTTCAAAAAATACTATGATTTGAAAACACTCGTTTCAGTGTTACATTATTAAAAGGCAAGAAAGATATGCATATTTTACTATCAAATAATGATAAAGCATATGTGAATGTGACATAAAAAGAGACAACCAGAAACTTTCAAATAAAAACCAGTCACTGGATACTGCTTAAACAAACAAACAAAATCATAAAATGGTTTGGGTTGGAAGGGACCTTTAGAGGTCACCTAATCCAACTCCCGAATCATCAGGGTCTTAATGAGAGGGAAAACTGGGAAGCCCAAGCATGTTCAGGTCACACAGATTTTCGAAGAAACTCTGTGCTGATGAGCTGAGCTGCAGAACTGCACCCTTACGTGACTGTGACGAATTGCACAGAAACGATAATACATACTTGACCGAGGACTTTTGACAAACTGAGAAGATACTAAGTTACTACTGCAACCATGAGCCAGTCTTTCTACCGCCATCCTTTGATGAGCATGAGCCTACTCAAAGAGAAATTTAGCTTTAACATACAGAATTGCTAGCAGAGCTTTAAAATGCTTTTTTTGTTCCCCTGATACTAATATTCTACCAATGCCATTAACTAACAAGCTAGTAATTTTTAAGGTATGAATATTCTAAACCATCAATCTGTCAGCACCCTTTCGGCTGCCTCAACACATCCAGGAAAAAAACCCCTAGAAATTTATATCCACTAAAATACTGCAAAATGCAATGTATCATTAATGACGAGCTGAAGAAAAACAAGTTGTTTTGTGAACAGCAGAAGTAATGAAGCATGGTTTCCCACACACACCTCCACAATACCTTCAGCTCGCTCTCATTTCCCCTACACACCACATGCTCTGTACCCTCAGTTCGCTTCCCCAAACTCCCCTTCCCTTTCCATGAGTTGCTGGTTGAACAAGAGGCAGCATTTATTTCAGCTACTCGCGTTAAACTCGTGCTCATCAGCTGGCTGACTGCTATCTTTTGGATGCCAGAGGAGCCCCGAGAGTGCCCTGACTCTCACACACTGGCATGTAGAACAAATGGCTCTAACAGCTCCATCCAGCCCCAGTGCTGTTATAAGCACTCAGTGCTTCTGAGACCTCTGCAAGACTGATTTAAATTGGCCATTGGATTGAAGTTACTGAGAAGCACAACTAACAGATGGAAAGTGGGATTGCATAAATCTCGTCTTAGGAAATCAACCTAAAAAATCAGAACAGTTATACAAAGACTGTCCATAGGCTTTAATACTCAGCCGCTTGTTTAAATATAAGATGATGGCATGAGCAGCAATGTAAACATTTAGTCTCTCAGTCAGTATGGAGAATTTCAACCTATCTTTTTCACAGAACATTGGTTGCTGTTGTTAAGCAGTTGCAAGTATGATATAAACCACAGGCTTTCATGCAGGGTACGTGCAGCACCAGTGGTGCATAGAAATTTGCAAAGAAATACTGAACTTATAACAAAGGACCTTAGGGATCAGCAATTAAAAAACTGCAAAAATTCATATGCGCATATGTAATTAGAAAACCTATTTTCAAAACTAGAACATCTTCTGTATTTTGACCCATAGCAAAACAAACAAAGAACCACCCCCAACCAACCATCCTAGTAGTTCCTCTCCTTTTGCACCCTTTTTATGCTGCACTTCCACACTATCCATCCTGGGAAGCAAATAGCAAAATTCACCCTTTCAAGTTTATGAATTTCTAGGCCCGTTCACCGCCATTTGAAAACTGAATAAAAAATAGCAGCAGTGATTATATATTCCACTGATGCTAAAAACATAAATTCAGGAAAATCTGGGTAAATTGGCAAAAGGCAAGATGTCACTTCTCTGCGTAGTGGGTGAGGTAAGGACAAAATGACAGCCTCAGGAGACTGTAAGGAATTACTGTGCTTGATGTGCTTACACTTTCTGGCAGTTAGCAAAGTTTCCATATTGAAGAGTATCTATGTCACAAGGACTGTGTTGGTGGTGAAAATGTGTCCATGGTTATGCAATAAGTATTATTTTTTTTCATCCTCCTGTAACATTTTAATTGACTCAAATACTTTGGGGATCAACTTATTACGAGGGACATCCTGAAATTAGGCAATTCAGAAAAAAGCATCCAGTAAATTTACCTGAATTTCTGTTCAATTATGCAATTCATATCCACTTTTGATACAACATCTGTCATGAAAAGATTATCAATAGTCAATTTACTTAATTATACATGCCTGGAAATATGAAAGTTCTCAAGCTATATCTTATTTTACTCTTCCAAATCTTTCCATTACTTTCTTCCCAGCCATTTAAACAATTCCTTTTTTTCCACTTAGGTAATGTTTGAAGACTAGTACCACTAAAACCAAGATAATCTGCAAGCACAGCTTCCTGTAAAATGCTTCTGTACAAGAAGTGACTACAGTCAAAACTGACATTAGGAAAGCTAAACCGTCTTCTTCCCCTCATGACACACCTAGAACCCAGGATAGAAACTGAGGAAACATGAGAACAGTCATCAACCATCACATTAAAAGAAAGGTTGACCAAATGTTACAAAATTCATGAAAACAGTACTCTCCAATTGATTTTTTTTAATTGTATATCCCTTTCCACCAAAAAAAATTATTCTCCACTTTTTCCCCATTTACAATAGTATTAGAGTTGTCAGGGAACCCCAAAATGCATTAATTCATCACAACTTTTAAGAACTGCTTGGAAAAGGTACATATTAAAACTTAAAGACTTATGCTTTTAACTACATTAATTACATTAAAAAAGGCTGAATGCACCTACAGCCATGGCTGGACTCAATGATCTTAAGGGACTTTCCCAAACTAAATGATTTTGTGATTCATTTAGTAGCTTTAATGCTGTTCTGAACATCCATGCTGAAAACAAGTCCAGCGAAGTTATATATGGTAGCTGTATGCTTTCCTACTTCATGGCACACTTCCTATAAGAGCCATTGTTGCATTATTCTCTCTAGAAACATACAACCACCTTCCAATTTGAGTAAAGAAAAGTTGTCCATAACAGGAGGATAGAATGGATGTTAGCAATAAATACTCAGCTTCTTATGTGGAGATCCCTAAATAATCCTGGAATAGGAATGATCCAAATCTGATTTCCTTCTAGAAGAAAGCTGTGGTGCAGCCGTTACACAAGACACGATCCCTGTGTTTTCCCAGAATAACTCTAGAAAGCTACTGTCATGCCTATGGTATGCTTCCTTCAATGCAACTATAATCGAATCTCTCACAAAGGTTATAGAAAGCACCAAGTATAAGTTTATATCTATGTTACTTTGTTTATTTTACTCTATCTATCTCCTTTGTTTTCTGCAATGTAAAAAAGAAAACAAAGCACATCAAATTATAACATTTAAAAATATTTGTCATTTATTTATATTTTATTTCACAAATACAGCTGTAGTGAGATATCTGCTACTATAATCCATGGCTCCAGCATGCACACACCTGGTCAAATGCTGCCAAACCTAAACTCATGAGCATGTTGCAACCTAACCCAAACCGTAATAGAGTGTAACTTTTGTGTCTGTGAAAAGAATGTACTTCAAACTGCTGCCAGCAGAGAGTCCCATTGCTCTCATATTGAGGAGAAAACTAATGCAATCCCCCAAAACATTCAACAAACAGCAAGGCATTTCTTTTTAACTATTTTAATAGGGTTATAGACAGAAGCACTCTCAGCAACAGAAACCTGTGAGTTTTTTCCCATCCCCTCAACTCTATTTTTTTGGAGCTTTTCCGACATGACAGCAAGTCAGTATGTTTTTAAAAAGGAGATTAAAAAGTATAATTTGGACTTCCATGAAAAGGCTGGCACATTTTTCAGCAACATTTCAGCTTGGGTAGATGAGAGCAAAGTAAAACAGTCTAACTGTAATCAGGTTAACTTGCAAGGCAGCCTGCACATTGTAAAATTTAAGGGCTCCCGAGCACCTGGCCTGCACTCCTTCAACATATGCTTACCCCAGGAGTATTTTGCTTAGTTTGAGGAGACATCAGGTGTCTGTCAAGCATGTCAGCCTCACTCCAAGCAGCCCAGCCCTTCCAGCAGCAGCAACACTTCTTACAGGAGCAAAACCTCTGAAGAAAAGCAGCGCACCAGCAAAAACTTCAGCATATCAGCCTGCATTAACCATGTTTTGAAATATTTGTCCGTCCAAGGCCTGGTTTAAAATGCCCAGCTTTTATCCGTATGGAGTGATATACTGTTTGCTGGTGATTTCCCTCAGCTGTTGATCTGATTCAGTCCCTACGTTAGGTTACAGCTCAGCAGAGAGCCCGTCACCATCAATTACCAAGGAGTGGGAGGGCTCCACACTCCCAGTGACATCAGCCGCTGCAGGAGCGAAGCCTGCACACGTGCTGGAGTAACATGACATTTTATTGACCTCAGATGCATGCCTTGCAGCACGCATGGCCTCCTGCTAACATGCAACAACTGGCTATGTAGCCAGAAACAAATCATGGAGAAGTATCTGAACATGAACACTGGATAATTGATTTCCTGGTGTTTGTGGATAGGGAGCTTTTTAGTTCCCCTCTCTGTCATCCTCCCCAGCTCCTGGACAGAGATATTAGGCACTGGAATTTCAAGTTGGAAATCTCATTTTAAGTTGGAAGTCTCCCCTGTAAATGGAAAATAATGTTTGACCTTAAGGTAGAAGATATATTCAGATACATTCAAATGAACCTTAACCATGGTTCTTCATAAAAACTACCATCCTTAAGAAGACTTCATTAGACCCAGCAGCATGGAAGTACTTCCATGCATTAGCCAGTCCACTGAAATCATCAGGAAAACTCACCTGCATATTATTATTGGCCCTAATGATTTTAAGAGTTTGCAAGATTAAGGTCAACTGGCTTACAGTAAGAGCACAGGTTAAATGTAAGTAAGAAGAAAGAAGGATATATGTCTGTATTGGTTAGAGGCTTATGGAGGTGTGGTAAAGAGAAGTAAGGAGCAGACAGCAAGAGGATTAAGAAACAGGCAAGGAAAAGTAGAAAGAGAGCTGTGGAGAAGCAGCTTTCTGCTACCGTTACCACTGGGATGATAAATGATGAGGCAGTGACTCCTGAGAGTGGCAACAAGCACAAACATTTGTTTTGGCTCCAGTTGCTCAATGAGCTAGGCAATCTTCATTGCTTACTCCTGGAGACTGGTCTTTATTAGGCATGGTAGACAAACACAGCCCCATAAAGTCAAAACTCTGGCCCATAAGAGTTGAAAACATGGCCTATTTCCAAAGGCCAAACTCAACACTGAAAGTGAAAAGACTCTTTAAAGTCAGTGGTAGTCTCACAACAGAATAAAACCAGATATTTTATTTTTTTTTCCCTCAATAAAGACTTTAGACTGGCTTCCATTTATATTAACTGGTTTCTTCATGTATTTTCACATGGCTACTTTTAAGGTATATCAAGGTCAATATAAAGTTACCCACCCCCCTCTTCCTATCACTTAAAATGGGATTTATTATTTACATTCACGCATACCATATTGTTAACAGTTCTAACTCACTAAACCTAGAAGTGACTTTTGGTTGACACATGATCAGGTGGTTGGTTTTTGCAAGGGGAGTCTGAGAATGTAGGATTGTTAAAATTTTACCACTGTCTCAGAAACCACTATTCCTATTAGGTCCAATTCAGATGCCAAAATAGAATTAAATGAGTAGAAATCTCATATAAGTTTTTTATAATAGCCAAATACTTATTTCTCATGAAATAGATGTTTCTGTTAACCTGAAACAGATTCAGCAAAGGAAAATACACTGGACATTGACAACCTCTGTATAATCTGACATCCATAAGGCACTTCTAGGATGCATTGTTAAACCAGAAATTTTGAAACAGCTACTGTTTTGAAACAATTCCTGTTTTCTGATGCAATACTGTAATAATAAAGTTGGGGTTTTTTTATAGTACTATTACTGAGCTAGCTTTTTGGCAAAATCAGCAGCCTTAAAAAGTTTAACATACGCTGTGGAACATAAATACCTTAGGGCAAATCAAAACTGTGAAGAATATACAATCACAGTCCCAGCTGGAATATTGCAATTAGGACAGGACAGCTCTGATTCCAGAGGCTGATTTTCTGTCCTTCAGCAGATTTTGCAGAATACTGAAACTAAGCTTTGAAGACCAGGCAGTCATCATGGTAAATTTTGGCATCACAATATTGAAACAAAAGAACTTTGTGCTAGAAAACACAGTAATAAGATCATTTAAACTGCAGAAACAGCAAGAGAGAATTCCCTGGTGGGAAGCTCCCTGAATCTTCTAGCCATAGAACAGAAATCACCTCTTTTTCTTTCTTGTTTTTTTTTCTTAATTCTGAGCAGCAAACAATGATGGAACTAGTGCACAGTAAATGCTAGATGACTTCTGCCCTTTTTTGCCCAAGAGGGTGAATCATCTCCTAAGTACCAGCTCTGTTAAAGGCTGCCTGCAGTGCGTATCCTGACCAATTAATTAAGGTGCCTTAGAACAAAAGTGAGTGACCTCAGCCACTTACAGAAAAATATAAGAGAACAGGAACGCAATCCAACCAATGATGAGCTTGACCTCTACAAATCAATAGGCCCTAACATATCCACTTGAGGGTGCTGAGAGAGCTGGCTGATGTTGTTGCAAGACCAGAAGGCAGCAAATGTCACCCCCATCTAAAAGAAGAGCTCAGAGGAGGATCTAGGAAATTATAGGCTTACCAGTCTTACTTCATGCCCTGGGAAGACAGATATAAAGATGTCATTGTCCCACTCTACCCACCACTTGTCAGGCCACACTGGAATACTGTGTTCAGTTTTGGTCCCCACTACATAAAAGTATGTGGAAAGCCTGGAGAGGATCTAGAGAAGGACCACAAAGATATCAAAGGACTGGAAAACCTGCAATACAAGGAAAGGCTGAGCCAACTGGGTTTGTTCAGCCTTGACAAAAGAAGACTCAGAGGAGACCTTATCGCCATGCTCCAGTATTTCAAGGGTGGCTACAAAGAAGACAGAGACTCCCTTTTTACAAGGAGTCGCATGGAAAAGATATGGGGTAATGGGCACAAGTTACTCCCAGGGAGATTCCGACTGGACGCAAGAGGAAAATTTTTCACAATGACACCAATCAACCATTGGAATAATCTCCCTGGGAAAGTGGTGGATTCCCCAGCACTGGACACTTAAGATTTGGCTGGGTAGGGCACTGGGACATCTAGTCTAGGTCATGCTTTGCCAAGAAAGGTTGGAGCAGATGATACTTAAGGTCCCACCCAACCTGGTGTTCTATGATTCTGTGCTTACAATTTTTATCATTCTTTAATCCTGTACAATGATAATGGAGAAGTAGCTTTAACACTGTATCTTAATACTCCATATTTACACAGTGTCTTCATCAAAAGTCTCAATTAATTTTAAATGCAACTTTATGAAATTTCACTGTGGTTGGACTATAAATGCCATTAAGCATATGAAAACAGAAGCACTGATTGACTAAGTGCTCAGTAACATACTAATAGAAACTTGCCTGTAAATGTTTAAGCTTTTTTGTTTTTATCTTTTCTGTCTAATCAAGGAAAGTATTTGGACTCTGTCTCTTTCCATCTCATGTTGAAAATGGATGTTTATCTAAAACCGTTCTTGTTGACAAACCAGATCAAAAATGAGTTGTTAGAGATCACAACAGTCAGTAACTCAGAAGTAATAAAAGCTTAGACCTATGAGTAATCTTTCTCATCACCAAGTTATTGTGCATCAGCTGATCCATATGTGGACATGTGGGCACATTTGGCATATGGCTAACAAATTATGGCAATTTATTGTAATTCTACCTCATTATGGATTACGCGATCTGGCATTTGCTGATGGATAAATACACATAAAAATAATGCATGGCAACTTTTAAATTCATGTGTCTAAATCTAATATATGTACATATACAGGAGAATTCTTCTCTTTCTCCTTTCCTTCCTATTTTAAAAGCATATAATGCTTCGCTTTTTTTTTTTTTCCCTTCAGTTACCTAAGATATCACACTTGGTTTTATTCAGTCATGAAGTGCCTCATCCATCTTAATTTCTCAAAAGATAGCTTCATGTTTCTGATATTCCTCAGCCAACTCTTTAGGTATCCAAGTATCCCATAAAAGACCACGGGTTAAGTATGGTCCAAGCTGTTCCCTATCCCTATTTGAAGGCAAATATTTATCCCTTTGCCAATCACAGAAGTTACATATGTTACCAGCTCTACTCACTTTCCCAATTTGAGTAAAGGACACAAACAGAGAGACTCCTGCCTCCAAGAAAAAGCTTCTTCACTACTAGATATGAAGTCAGCGTTTTGGTTTTCTCTCTGTGGCCAATGGAAAGTCAACTTTATTCTATAATATAGAATATATTACAGGCTCAAGATGAAAAGAATCACAGAATAAAGGAGAAAATTCTGCAATGCCTAAATATTGCCGAAGTGGCTTGAAGGTTTGAAGCAACTGAGTACTCAAACCATCAGGGCTACTGGATATAATACACGGGGGGTTTTTTGGTTGGTTGGTTGGTTTTGGGATTTTCTATTTGTTTGGTTTTAGTAAGAGCAAACCAACTTGTTCAGATACATAGAGGGAGAAAAAGGTTCACAGCTATGTTTTACAGATAAAATGCTCAGTAAAAGTGCCTGCCTGACTTACCACGAACTGCACCTTCACATTCCTCCTTTTGACGAGCTAACTTGAGGAATTTGACTTGCAAACTGTTGGTCCTGAGAGCAAACTGTTGCATCTTCATGCATGCTGATCTTCCTGAGTTCAAGCACACACTGCTCTACCAAAAACCAATTTAATGGAAAAAGTGGAATTCCACCAGTCTAAATACGCTCCCACTTTTACATGACACTGTCTTACTATGAGATCCATAAAGCAGGATCAGTGTGCAACAGTATTCAAGGTTAGGTGCTGGTTAGGAAAGCAGGATTCCCAGAACACCTACAGATCAGTTTCATTTCTGCAGAGAAGGACCTTCAGCACTAGATGAAAATTTAAGTTCCTTGATGGCACTGAAAGAAGTTTTACAAAATGTACAGGAATCCAAGTGCAGCATGTAAAACATAAAAATCACATAAAACAGCTAAACTAACGGTTTAAATAAATCAACACCACTGATGAGAGGAGAGCTGCTGATCCACTCCGCTCCTGCCCCCACCCCTGGTACTTCCCGCAGTCCTTTCCCTTCTTTCTGCTGATCCCAGCATTTGTCAGACTCCTCCCGACCCAGGAGAACAGTGACATACCTAGCATGGTAGAAAACTATTTGCTTGGGGTTTTTTCTTTTTCTTATTATTGTTTTTCTGCCAGGTCAATAGGGTGAAATAGCTACAGAGAAGAGAAGCAGGGGAAAGGATGCTGGTAGTGGTGGAGCAACAAGCTTCCACCACCCAAACCTCACTGCAAAGCATGACAAGATAACCCACCAAGGGCCTAACTGCCTTTGTGAGTTTAATTTCTATTTTGTAATGCATAACAATAGGTATGCGATGTAACGCTGTATCAGTTCAAAGGCAGAAGAGACATCTGCTTCAAAACAAGTATCTCACACTTAAAACATTAATAATTAACCACCCCCACACAAATGCTTACTCAAACAGAAAAAATGAGAGCTTTAAGACATATACAGTTGTGCTTAACATTTAAATGAAGTCTTTTTATTTTTACTAAAAATAAATCACGTCACATTTTTCCTCTTCAAAGTACAAATTTGAACTCCAGCCACAGTGAACAAAGCCCATCCCATCATCCATACATTTTGATTTTATACTTATAATAGCAACACACAATGTTAGTTTATTGCAAACTCCTCGGATGCTAATTCTCCTGAAAATGGTGCGATCTGAAGCCCACAAGGTTCTCTTTGGTTGGCTTTAAATTAGGCCCTTACATAACGGTAACATCTGGGGCCCATTTCAACTATGCAAGTTCCAACAGAAACTATTTCTGTGTGTATAAATTCATTTCTATTTAACAGAATGCTGTATTTTGGAAAAGCAGAATTGATACTCAGTTCTGTTCAATTGAATATACAAGTTAATACATATTATCCCAGAAAAGAATGAAATAAATACTGCAATTTTGTAAGACATAGACCCTTAATGTATTCCAGTGTGCTGATTTTTTTTAACTTCTGTGCTTTGCAAATTCATGTCCACCTATGCACACAGGATAAAACCCACAGCAGACCATTATTGCCGCAGCTGAAACTATTGCAAGGAAGAAGGTCCAGAGTCAGTACTCTTCTACATAATTTTTATACAAAGTATTACTTTGTAAATTCGAGGTTAGTCCGGGATCATACTCATGAGACATCAAAGTAAACTAATACTAAAGTACAACAGACATGGTGCCATTGCATAGCCCACATGAAACAATCATCAACATGTGAGTAAATGCATATTTGTGTGCAACTCCACAGTGAAGTTCAGAAGGGACTATCAACTAGTGAAAACTCCCCATACAACAGTCTGTTAGGCTATATGTAATGAAGAAGTACAATGAAAAAATTCTTCACTGGGAGGGTGGTGAGACACTGGCACAGGCTGCCGAAGGAAGTTGTGGCTGCCCCATCCCTGGCAGTGTTCAAGGCCAGGTTGGATGCGGCTTTGAGCAACCTGGTCTAGTGGAAGGTGTTTCTGCCCATGGCAGGGGGATTTGAACCAGATGATCTTTGAGGTCTCTTCCAACTCAAACCACTCTATGATTCTACAATGAAATGTTATAATCTGCTTTCTTCCTAAGCATAGTTTTCCTTCAGCAAAGAACAAATACAATTTTTTAAGTTACATTTTTCTTTTTCTCCCAGCAATAAAAACATCACACAAGGGTATCTGTATTCATCCTCGTAACTGCACAAACAATAAAACATTAACAGGATTATCATTAAAGCCTTGTGAAGAATCCAGTATTACTACTATAGAAAAAGCCTTACTGAAACAAGTAAGAAAAAAAAATATGGCCTCTGAGATTATACCAAAAATAGGTCAGTTCATTAGAAGGACTAAAAGTTTTTAAATATTTTAAAATTATTTTCCCAACTTCTATCAGTGCAATGAGAGTGGATTATTCACGCTCTCATCTACTGTATTTCATGTTTTCTGTGGAGACCCACCACAGAATACTACAGCCTACAAATATCTTTCTGTAGTGACAGAAGCTACAGTTTCTTAGGCCGGTAATGCAGAATTTTCAGTGATCCTTCACAAACAACAGCAGAGTCTCCACCCACCAATTTAAAAGACACTGGACTTTGCAATTCACAGTTCAACACCACTTATCTGGATTAGGAAAGCAATTACTTGCCAATTAAAACATATATATAGACTCAGGAAAACAATGTAACACAGCAAAAGAAGACTGACTTACTCTTTTAAATAATAACAAACACCGTAGTAATTTTATTTTTCTTATAATCAGAGAAAGAATAAGAAAAAAACAGTCATACCAAGGTTAAACTACAATATATTACACACATAGGCTACTCTGACAGAAGAATAGCAAGACTGCAAAATAAAGCAACTAAGCATTTGGTCAACTTTAACTGAATTACCTTGTCCTCACCTACATTTTGTGATTTCCAGAGAGCTCCTACATTTTTTAGCACACAGACAGATGAATGTTTACTGAGCTGCCACCTTATATGTATTTTTTCCCCTCTTTGTTGTCCTGAGTGTTTGGGCCTCAGGGCTCCTTCATTTCTCTGAAGCCTGTATTATTAACTTGTTCTTTGAATTTTCTGAGAATCACATCACTAGTATTTTCTATAGCTTTGAAAAGAATTTAGCTTCATAATAAGCAGCACAGAAAGATGAAGGGGACTTTTTTCCCACTTCACAGATGGGGCTTAAAGCAGGCAAAATACGGTCAGAAGAAGCTGCTAGTTCTGAAGGCTAGGTATGTCCTCAATATTTGACAGGGTAGCAAGCCATTTGTTGCTAATGGCACCAAAAGTTGGTGCATAAGAGAAAGCCTCTTTCTCCCAGTACCAGTGCCTCACCTCCAAGCAGTTGACAACTGCAAGAGATCTTCTTGTAAGGCCATGTGTCTTTGGAAGACACACACAATATTTGTTATACACTCACAAGACCACCAAAAAGAACAAAGCTTTTTTTAAAGTAGAAGAAAGGTGCTAATTAATAGGTACAACAGAATTCAAATGCAGATGAACCCCCTAAACCAGAAGCATTCCTCCTGTCGCAGTTTCATCTCAAAGATCAGTCCTCAAGAGATAACTTGAGCCATCACAACTATCTGCAGTGTAAATTCAGAAACGATATTCTGCTGAGTAAATAACATGCAGCAAATGACAGAACTGGACCAAAAAAGTGAGCGGACACAACTTGTTCTTGGAATACAAATCCATTGAGAGCCACTGAACACACATTAAATAAACCTTAGACGTAGTACCACCGTCACAGTCCTTGTGCCAGACACTGTGGGGAATAAACTGTCTTGTGGAAAATAAACTGTCTTGTGGAAAGGTATCACTACACACTTGCTTTGTGCTTATATTTCTCTGTTTCTGCTACTGGCTACTGTTGGAAACAGCTAGATAAATTTTTTATCTAACTTGGTACAGCAAGCGCTAAATTAACAGATGAGGAGAAGAAAGAGAGAAGAAAAGGAGATACACACTGTGTTCTTCAACTTTCAAAGTTAGCTTAAAGGCTGATATCAAACATAACTCCCAGGAAGCATTTTGGTGCTAAGCTTCCCTAAGGCTTCATGGCTGAGAGATGCTTCTGCAAAATCTTCCAGGGAATGAGTTTGGTGTTAAATATACTCAAGGTTTCCTTTTCATTCCTTTTATGTTTTCCTTTTTCAACTCTGGTTCTGTTTTTGTGATCAAGGACTTAGTTTTCCCTCTGGTAAAATGAAAAGCAACCTCTTGTGGTGTTAAAGCACAAATTCTCCAGAAACATCACACCCAAACGTGGGACACTAAGTGCAAGCAGTCCCTTTAGATCACTGTACACAGGAGAAAAAAGTGCACATTCTAAGAACTGCTGTGAATTTCCATTAAACTACATAGGTCACTATGGATGTTATGACTGTCAAGTACCAGGTTATGGGAAGGAGTTTTCCCTAGAGTATTAAGCAGTGCTTTTGACCATGAACTACGCAGCAGAGGGACAGCCCATGAGAGCAGGAACTGCCCAGAAGTTACATTATCTCTGCAAATATAGACTCCAGATGACAGTGTTATTTTATTTTCCTCTCTAATATAATTCAGTCCATTTCTTTCCCATGATTACTTCCTTAATATTCCCCAAGAGCAAATGGGGACATGATATACCTTGCTTTTAAACCTGATTCTTTCCATAACCAGAAGCTACAGTAGACACTGCATTCCTATTTAAATTTGCTATATAGCCAATGTCAGTATTTTGTTTCAACACAGAAGATATCTGTGAAAGTACTGTTTTTCAAAAGCAGAAGAATACAGAGAACAATTAAACCAAGAGAGTCCTCATATTTTTTAACAAAGTGCAATACCACTGATTTCAGATCAGCTGTACAGTAAAAAAAAAAATTACTCTGCAAAACTTCTACTGTTCTGTGAATTATCAAGCAGAACACAACTTACAAATGATTGCTAAAATGTAATCTTGGCTGTGCAAATGCCTGCCTTTCATGCAGGGGTAGAAACAGAAAATCTATTTCAATAAACATGGAGGTTGGAAGAACCCTTCAAGGGTTGGAAGAAGATCAGGACTTTTCCTCCTGGCTTATTTGGCTCCTGGTCCACTCTTAACAGTTCACAGAATGATCACTGCAGGGCCTTAGAAGATAAATCACTGACTACTAGCAGGGGACAGTACTCATGGCCCCTCTTAGTGGGGTCTAATGCATTGAACATGCATGGACCGTTCTCCTGAACTGAAGCCAACTGGGTTGGAGTTACCCAAGCCCATAGTGTTAAAGTAACTCTCTTCCCCTTCAAAAAAGTATCCCTGAATCCACTCTGTCCTGCAGGAATACTACGTGACCTGTGCTGTCTCACAAGCGATGCCAAAGAGTTGCCTGGAAGACTGTGAGTTAGTCCTGGCCAAACGCTGACCATGGACCATTCTGACAACTCTACAGAGTTGCACTCCTGTGTCAGGAAACCTCTGATGTTCCTCAGATCCCGCATACTGAAACAGCCTTAGCACTAGACAGCTTCAATAACTTATACAGGCAAAGTCAGGCCCCATTTATGGCCACAAATGTACTTTAAAATGCACTCAGGCAATCGTTTCACCATCGTTTCTACGACAACTCAAGTTTCTCATTTTATATCCTCACCTGCTCATCTGGAGTTTTCTTTCAATCTAGCACCATGTGGCATCAACCCAGACAGACATCACGCTGCTAAGCCTCTCACCTCTCCAATGTCTTTCCAGAGACTCCTGTCCATCCCTGCCTGGTAGGACAGCTAGTCAGCTGCCTCCCCAGCAGGCAGGGCCAGACCACCGGCTGCCCTGAAGTATGAAGCATTGCACGTGGTGCTTACAGGCTTTGAGGCTTCACCTCAAATCTCAGCACTGCTAATATCTGCTTATTTCTGTTCTGAATCTTCTTACTTTTTCACTTTAACTCAGTTAATTATTGCCATAAAGCTTTGGTAAAGCATGTAAAAGGAGATTTAGAAAACAAAATTGTGCTGGATACAGCACTGCCATTTAAATACCTGGTTAGTTTAATGCAGCTGATGTTTGTTTAAGGGCTGGCTTATGTACACATTCTCCACACGTCCAGGCATTTTACATTTGGATTTAGGACTGCTGATGGCATCCATTAAGAAAAATACATATTTATCTCACAGCAACGAGGGTTATTTTTATAAACCTCCTTAAGATAAATTTTCACTGATACTGACCCACCCCAACCACTGCTTCCCTTCTCACTACCTTTTAGACACCTCAAATATTCAGATCAGCATAACATAATATGATTTAAAGCACATGTTCACTTTGGATCACCCAGAGAGAATTTCAATCTTTCAATCTGGCTTCCCAAGACTATGCTTCCTTCTGTACAGCTGCAGAGAGAACAGATTGGG
>NW_009913295.1:0-31473 GCF_000696875.1 Nestor notabilis
TGGCCGAGGTGCTGAAGCGGGGCCGGGCGCGCCTCCCTCGTGGGGTTTCGGAGCGGCCGCTCCCCAGGGAACATCACCCCCTTTTCCTTTTCCCTTCCCCTTGGGCACTTGCAGGGGAGCCATAGCCAGCAGGCGTGACAAGCTGTGCCACCGCGGGTCCATGCTGTACTGCCCAACTATAATGTTAAATTACTTCACATCATAGAAAATACGCATCTGAGACAGTAGAGACAGGAAGGTATTGGCGCTTTTCAGTCATATTTTCTTCACCTGTTTAGAGAGACACTTTATGAAGGAAACGAACAGGTGAAGTGTTAGATATTTTATTTGAAAATATTTCTCATAACTAGTTTTCTTCAGACTTAGTGAAATGACGGGGGGGGGTGTTGCTTTGGTGTGTTTGGTTTGGTTGGGTTTTGTTTGGGTTTGGTCAGGAAGGTATTGGCGCTTTTCAGTCATATTTTCTTCACCTGTTTAGAGAGACACTTTATGAAGGAAACGAACAGGTGAAGTGTTAGATATTTTATTTGAAAATATTTCTCATAACTAGTTTTCTTCAGACTTAGTGAAATGACGGGGGGGGGTGTTGCTTTGGTGTGTTTGGTTTGGTTGGGTTTTGTTTGGGTTTGGTTTTTTGTTTGGTTTTTTTTTTCCCTAAAAAGGATAAATCTTTTAAAAATTCGAAGCATATAAGGATATTCAAAATATGCAGCACCTTAAATGTCTGTGAAATGGATTTAAGCAATTGCTTTCAGAAAACATTTATTATATATTTAATGACTTCCCCTCCCCCCCCCAAGTATTAGGAAACTGTGTACTAATATAAATCTATCCGTAGAAAGCAGAAACCTAACAGCAGAAAGTACTAAGCTGGCTCTTCTCTTGCTCTGTGAAATACTGCTGCCATAGCATCCAAGTAGAATGCTGTGACCTTGTAAATGCATAAGGTTACAAAATAATTACATAATACTTTAGAACAAGAACTTAGCATCCTAAGTATGTTGAATATTCAGAGGAATATTGATCCATCATTCTTGTATGTGCTGTATAACTAGGTTTTTCAATTCAAGAAGTTGAAAGTCAGCTTGCCAACATTTGAGAGATGGCTATTTATTACACTGATCTTGCATGGGCTTGTGATGGTGACAGAAGGCTGATGCAATGACCTCCTTGTCAAGCAGTGGTGCTAGTGGAGTTAGAACACCTCTATTTCAGCCCCGTCTTATTGCCCAATTACTTTAAAATACACCACCTGTGACCACAGTGCATCAGTAGCAAAATGGGAAATAGAAGCCTGACTCTGAGATTCTTCTGCTTTACTAATTGTATTTTCACTTCGTAATAAACAATGTACATGAGGGAGCTGTAATTTCCCCAGTTTAGCCAACAATTTTTTATTCTTGATGAGTGTATTTATTCAGCTATGATTCTGTCCTGAGCTTTTGTAATTTTATTTATTGCTATGCTTATTTGTAAAAATGAGAAAATCAATAGAGTATTGGGGGAAGGGAGGAAAAGAAAAAAAATCACTTGGAAGCACTACAATAAATTTACTGCAGGATAGAAAACTCCAGAGACAAAAAGTAGATAAATGCCTTATGATAAAGACTGAAGGCAAAATCTGAATCACTCATTGATTCATCATGTCTTTTCTTCAGTATTTATAGAGAGCCAAACAAATAAGATAAAGGGAAGAGATAATCGCAGTAGCCTAATGAGAATTTTACAGTCACTATAAAGACCTACCTTCTGAGGACTGAATACAGTGATGTGCTCTATAGATTTGTGTTTAATAATGGGCTAGAGGGTGTTATGGACTCATCTTGGCATTAGATTAGCTTAGCTGTCTTGGGAAGCCTCATCAGTTGTAGCCTAAGCTAAACCCACCATCTTGAGTAGTTGGGGTTTTGCTTTGGTTTTGCTTTGTTTGTTTGGTTTTTAAGGATTTTTAAGCCTTATTTGTTTTAGAAATAGTGTAACCATGTCATAGAATCCCTCTTATTAACTGGGTGTATTGATTATTTTAATGAAACAGAATACAAAAGCAGAGATCTCCATGAGGTATGGTTACAAGTTTAATGGAAGTACATGGTGAGAAAGACCATGATGATTATCCCACTTAAAATAGGATCTGGATTCTGAGTTTCAATGACATCTTTTCCAGAAAGAAGGGGGATGTGAATGCCCCATTCCTTAATGAGACAGTTTTAGGTAAAGTCTATATCTCTCTAAGGATGACAAATGTGCAGGAAGCCAGTCTTTGTTAGCTCTGCTAAACTAACAGTTACAGTACTCTTTGGGAAGATTGTGTGTGTGCTATTTTTGTTTGTTGTGTTAAGAGAGGAACTTGTGTGTTTTCATTTTTTAAGACTAGTTTGTCATTTAGGGAATCATACTTTTCAAGAAGGCCAAAAGTCAATATTTATTTGTACAAAGAGCTTTGCATTCCTTTTCACTGAGTTGGCATGTGTGGTCATCAAAGTAGTAGACAATCCTTGGCCTGAATAGCTTGCAGACTGCAGAGGCAGCCAGACAAAGTAAAGAGGGAAAGATAGGCTCCAAGTTGTATAACCACTGTGGTAACTGGCTAAGTTCTGTCGGTGTTCTTTGTTTGGAATGGACTGCTGCCAACTTACAGTTTTTGCTTGTGAACAAAACAAGAAATGAAATTTTTTTTCCTGGCTGGTGCAGAAGTGGGACTTTCCAAGGTGAAAAGGCTAAGAATACTTGACTGAAGTCCTCCATACTGTAAATCTTTTCTTAGCTCTTCTGTTGCCATTTTGCTGGTTTCACTCCCTTGCAGTGAATTCTGTTCTTCTCAGGTCCTCACAGAGTACCTCATAGGTGCTTGAAAAGTTATGATGGGCACTGCTGAGCCACACCATCAAGCCGAAATGTCTTCCAATGCTGCCATGCTGGCTTCACTGTGAACTGCTGTCTTCTCAGAGGCCCTGGCCCAATGGAGTATAGGAGGAAGGCATATCAGTTTCTCTAGAAAGGCTACTGTTTTGCATGGAATAGTTGGTAACATTGAGCAAACCTCTTGGTCTCCCAAGGATTTCTTTTTTTCCTTATTCTTAACATATTCTTTTTCTCATTATCTGTGATTGGCTTTTATATAATAAACTGTTACTAGTTTAGGGACTGGAACTAAAAGACTGCTTATTTTCCTTACTTATGCACCCTGATTCTACAGCTGAACCAAAGCTCTTACTTTCCACAAGATTTAAATTGGATTTTTATTCAACAGCCAAATAATTTAGAGGGTTTCTCTAATCTCTGCTACTCTGGCTCATTAAGTGCAAAAGAATTGTCACTTCCACTCACCCTCATTGAAAAAACAGCCTGTAGTAACTTTGCATATAGCTTGAAGGCTGCTTTTGTTCCCCAAAATTAGTTTACGTTTAGTTTATATTAGTTATTCCCCTAGATACCGTGTCCCAGACAGCCCAGTATTCAAGAGTCTTTGCAAATACAGAAGAATAACACCAAAGACTCTACAAAGACCTCATTGTAAGACTAAAAGGATTTCCTGTGAATAAGAACTACACATGGACTTAACACTGCTGGGAGCAAGAACATACAAGGAGAAAGCAACTACACAGTGAAGCCAAGACATTACTGCTTTTTAACGATCTCTTTGTAGATAGGCAGAAGAGGCCTTTTCCCAAGGAGCTCCTGATAATACAGCATAGCCAAGAATACAAGGGAGAATGTTGTATGGAAGGAAAAAAGGGAGCCTTGAAGGAAGAGAGAAAACTCTGAGCTTTCTCCGTCTTTCTGTTCTTTTCTACTCATTTAGATAAGGTGTGAATGTAACTGATAGTCGATGCACACTGCCTCTTCTGCAGGAAGGGATTCCAGTGGGATATAGTGATTTCATAGTCCTACATTATGGTGCCAGTTCAAAAGGATAGCAGAGCACAACTTCAAGTAACACCATTCTTAAAGCATATGCCATAGGATTGCTCACTAGAGCAGACAACAAATACCAGTAAGGAATCTCTAGCAACCATTTTCAGAGCTGCATAGTAGGTGGTATGTGTTTCACACAAACTTCTTCTTAAGAAAGAAAAAAATAGTAATGATAAATGGGAATGGAAGTAATGGAGGAAAACAGGAGCAGATGTTGATTTTGTTAAATTAAATTTAAAAACGTCTTTCAGAAAAAAAAAAAAAAAGAGAAAAAAAAAAAAAGCCTTTCCCCCCCCCCCCCCATATGAATGGTCTACCTTAGATAGCTTTAAATAAACTCGTGTATGTCTCAACAGGGAACTTTACTGTTATCATACATCAGTGCAAAATAGGAGTAACTTCATAAAATGAAGTGACTTCATACTACTGAAAATACATAAGAGACAGGAAGTTTTAGAGTCAACTGTTCTCATATTGAGTGTTACTAAGCTTATGCAATTTTGGAAATAATTAATATTCAGTTTAATGTGTCTCAGATGGGAGAGGAAGATCTCTTCCTGTAGTGTTTTAAGCATGAAATAAAAGTTAGCATTTTATGCTCCATGCAATATAGGCTTAATTGCATAGTTCCATGAATCAGGTTGGCCAACAGATGGTTTCTTAACCAGAAAGTATCTAGGAGTAGCCTCTTGGTCCAGGAGTATGGCAGGTTCTGATAGTCATTCGCTGAATAGAGGCACAGACCAGTGTGCATGTTCGTGCTACCCTTACCTCTTCTCTTTGCAATAAAATATGACATGGTTTTGCTTCAGACCAAAGAAGCAAACCTTCTTACCTCTTATCCTGTCTCTGACCGCAAGCAGTGGGGGATGTTTAGGAGGAGCGTAACCACTACAGTCTCATTTTTAACAGTGTGCAGCTCAGAGGCTCTGTGAAAGAGAGAGAAGTGTCTACTAGCCTGGATTTTGACCACCTCCCCATTGCTGATCCATAGGATCATCACCTCAGTTTTATTTCTAAAATGCATTTTGCTGGAGCTAGTTCTGGAGGTGGCATTTTAGTATTTCTGCAGTGTACAAAAGCAAGCTTTGTTACGTGTATCTATATGAGGTATTTATTCTGGGCTGCCCAGTTTTCTCCAGTCTGAAGAAATGACCATGATACTTAGAAAGAAAGTGAAACACTGAGAATGCCTGCTCCTTCTCTGTCAGATTAAGGGCAGGACTGCATGCCTTCTTCATACCTTTTTGTTCTTTTCTGTTCTATCTAATGACACCTTGTTCATATTTTCTCTTCCCTAGAGCCTTAGTGATGAATCTTGTAGCTGTTGGACCAACCCGATTACATGCTGAACCACACTGATGTAATCTTGTTCTTTCTGTTTCCTTGACCTTTCCACCTCTTTCCACCATGCATTCAGCCTCTCATTTTTATAAGAAAAACCAGAAGCTACTCATACTCTAATCATAGTGACCTTGGAGTCTCAGTTGGTGAGAAGCTACCTCATTTTGCATTCCAAGCCATAATTAGTGTCAGTCAATGTCAATGGCATGAGAACAGTTACATGCAAGAAAGGTCAGAGACTGACTGTTTCTTAGGCTGAGTGCACGGTGGGAGAGGTGGGTGTCCACTAACTGAAATTTCTGTATATGAGTAATCTAACAGGATACTCGACCTCACCATGTAGTTGCCAGGTACAATTTCAGATCATAGTTTTTTCACGTTGCAGTATTAGTTTTGATAACCATGCAGAGACAGATGGCATTTTGTCGGCTTTCCAAAGCAGAGGAATAATTTGCTGAGCTGCAGCTAGTGTAATGAGAAGCCAAGTAAGTTGAAGATGAGGTAAAACCAAAGCATCTGTCGGTCCTTGTGTGCCAACTTTTAGATGCCACAGACAAACTAATATTTCCACACAAAAAAAGTAGTGACTGTTATAGATTTGTGTAAAAAAGATGGCATTTGATAACAATGCCACAACAGATGTCGTTGAGTCCATGCTTGATTTTTACTACTGCTCTGTGCATTTTTGGAAGAGACACTTGCTCTGCACAGCTTGTATGGAGTATGTTGATTATAAAATTTTATTTTTCAGGAAACAATGAGATGGAAAATTTGTAGCTAATCTGATATTGTCCTTCTTTATCATGCTCCCTCAGTGGTTAGGGAGGAAGAGTTTATTCTCATTTGATTCCTTTTCAATCTTTTTAATGTGAGAAGCGTCTATACGTATAACTATATGCTGTATATAATATAAAAATCTTAAAAGAGAGCTCTCTATTAAAATACATTGAAAAATTTGAGGTTACTTGCATTAACCAATATTACATTTTCCAGCATGTGTCATGGAAAATGTGTAATTATATCTTCCGTATTCAAAGAAATCCTTTTCTTCACCTTAATCCTATTCTTTCTCATCTTCTTTGATGAGAGAGAACAATGTTTCAAAAGTTCCCCTTTAAGAGCAAAGCTTGTAAAAAGAAACCCATGGAATACTATAGCCTACTTGACTCTTTCTCCTTGGTAATAGACGTGGCAACTTAATAAAAGCAGCTTCTATCTAGGTCAGAATTATTTGAGGCATGCATAGTTCACCTAAAATACATATGTTTTTATTAAATACCTGCTATGATGTGGTATCCTCTGCACAGTCTGCATTGTATGTTGGGAGTGCGAGGGGCCCAGCGGCGCTAGGTGAAGGGGAGCACTTACTCCACAAAGGTAACGCTTCTGTCCGGGCCCTTCTCAGAAATAGAAAGAGCAGGTCCATGGGTTGCTGAGAGGGAGGCTGAGGAGAGAAAAATGGCACTTGAGAGAGAATAGAGAAGGGAAACAGGCTCCCCTAGGCACCAGAGCATCCCGCCGCAGACCCACGTGTGGCTGGGTGTAAACTTCAAAGAATCAAGTGCTGAACAGCTGCTTGTTTTTATTGTGCTCCTGCTGCTTTTTGTTTGTTGGTCGTGAACAGTGGTGCAAATGTTGCTTTGCTGGGTGCAGGGGTGGGGAGGAGGGAACGCAGGTGTAGCTGTGTTCGGCAGGCTGTCTTGCTCCCAGGGAGCAGCACCAGCCTGCTCTTGCCAAAGTCAGTCAGTAGGACTCAACCATAGCCAAGGGTTAGAAGTCCAGTTTGAGGCAAAAATGGCAACAGGTAAACAGGACATAAGTTGAATCTCAGGGGCAAAGATATAACTGTTAATTAGAGAAACATAAAGCAATGGTTTATTGATTCTTT
Source organism: Nestor notabilis (assembly GCF_000696875.1). NCBI lineage: Eukaryota > Metazoa > Chordata > Aves > Psittaciformes > Psittacidae > Nestor > Nestor notabilis. The sequence goes on from NW_009913295.1 coordinate 7,148, forward strand.
TTGCTACCTGAAACCCAGAAGCAGGGAAGAGTGAAACCCTGAGTTTATAAAGTGCTTTCACCATGGGTTAGCAGATGCTCTCAGCCAAGGGAGTACTCTTAGGCCTTGCCAGTTCTTCAAAACACTTTTGTCTGCCAACCAGCATTACCTCTGCCTTATCCACACTGAACTGAAGTCTAACATGCTTTCATCCTGTACCAGATTTTTTGCCAAGTATTGTAAGAGCAGACATTTTTCTCACAGTAGATTTAATTCACTGACTTTCTCTCCATTTCATAGCCTTCAAAAGGGTGCTTAAAACACCCAGTTAGAGACTGAAATTACCATATTTTGTACAATTATCATTAAGTTTAAATTGATTATCCTAATGGAGATCTGCTATTTTCAAAAATCTGCTGTCTCTCTGGTTTTATAGTGCATTTTGTAGACTGCTGATGCCTTACAGCTCTTGCACATTCTGTTTTCATTGTATTTGTTTCCGTGTGAGCGTGAAACATTATCTCATGGTTTTGGGTATTTAAACCAAACCCTCGAAGGTCTGTGTTTAGTAGCAAGTATACAGCAAGTCCACTAATGCGGAGGAATGGAATAAATACACTTCAGCTAGAGAGAGAAAAAGAGCATCTAACTTCTTACTTCTTCACCTCTGCAGGAAAATCTGGCTCATTCCATGTTCTTTATTGTGCTTGTATGTTCATTTATTCAATATGCCATCTATGAGAACTTTGTATCCTCCCAGATATTCCACACAAAACCTTTCATTTGATAAAATGGATGCTGAAAATCTATTTGGATGCTATCCTCAGAGACAGTTTGGATTTCTCTATATGAAATCCTTTTAAATGTTTGTTTAAGGCTAGAAATCACAACAGCTTACAATATTTGTGTCTTTTGCAATGTGAAAACTGACACTAAATGGGAAGATGAGTAGGGGTGATCGTGGTGGTCTAGAGGAAGAAATGAGGCTGTGTATTGAGACACAACAAACTCGGGTTCAGCTCCAAAGCTGTCCAAGGACTTCTTGCAGAATATTCAACTTTATTTTCTCATCATTTTTATCTCTCTGTGTTGTGTGATTGTGTGTGTGTTTAACTGGGAAATGGTTCATATTTTTCTTTATGGCTTATTGAGAGGCTTAAAAAACACTGAAGGTTCTGAAAAGCTTGGCTCTGGTAGGAAAGACCAAGCCTTTACTATAACAAAATGCACTACAACCTCTATTTTCTGAAATTATCAGCATTTCAGGTTAGTTTTAAAAATAAGTAACTAAAGATATAAATGTAAAGGCAGCAAAATTAGCTTCACATGCTGAAAATTAGTGGTAATAATTGTAATCTTGAATACAAAAATTCCTGCAAATCAAAACACAGACTTAAAATTTGCAAGTTTAATCTGCATAAGAATATTTTTAGAAGATCAGATGAGCACATAAATATCATACTTGAAATTTGGTATCATTAGAGATGATCCAAGAAGCTAATATAATTTTTTTCTGCATCACTTTCCTTAAGTACTATTTTGCTTTAATACTGAGCATAATAGATGACTACATTTTTAGTATATCATTTGTTAGAATAATGTTCTGATGAGCCACTTGTACAGTGCCAGCTTGAAGTAGATTTAATCCTTTTTCTTCAACTGCTATTCTTCTGCAGGTTCTCTTGCTGTGGTTTCTACTGACCCCTGTTTGCTAATGATACATTTTACTAGTGCCAGTTAGAATAAATTGGTCTGTTAGGTGTACAGCGAAAATGTTAATAATGTTTTCAACATTAACACAGTGAATATCATGCAAATCACTATGCATACACTTCAAAATACAGGGTCACTTCAATCTATGCAGTTTCCATGATTTGTGAGTTTAGAGCAATGTTTTATTAGAATACCATTCATAAAACATTTTGTCATCCAGGATGCATTATTTCCTCTTTCAGGTGATGAATTTCAGTCAGAGGAGCATCCTTTGCACCAAGGACTAGTTAAAAAACCCAAAAAAGCAAGCAACAAATAACCCAAAATAATAGTTATGGACTCCAGTAATCTTCTTTTTGCTTCAGCAGGTGCTTACACTGTAACCAAAGCAAACACCAGTGCAAGGGAAAACTAAAATGTAGCGCTCTCTACTCACATATTCATGAAGCTGAGCAGAAGATGATGACTAGGTCCGCATCTTACATCACTCTTCTTAACACGGTGCAGTTTTTTCCACTTCATACAAATACACATATAACGTGAAAATTATGCCCGCAGATTCAGAGGCTTAAAATAAATGAGGAGTCCATTTTCACTTAAATAAATAAATATGTAAATTTACTATAAAGTATTAATTCAGTTGTTATATCTTCCTAACAAAATAGGATTTAGCTCATTTCTGGTGTTTCTTTCCCGAAAGACTACATTGCTTTTATGGGTACTACAGGGAGGTGTCATTGCCCCTGACAGCTAATCAGATAATGGTCTTAAGGACGGGAGGAAAGCATTAGGCTATTTCAAAGTCTCGGACCTAGTTGTCAGCTGTTGTAAATTGGAATAAGCTGAGTTATTTTTGTACAGTGATGTCTGATCCATAGGTTCTATGTTTAGGACTGTCTGTGCATTTCTGCTGTTTAGAAATGTTTCAGTTATTGTATTTTCCAGTTTGAGGTGTAGTTCATGGCTTTCATATGAAATGCATTTAGCTGGGAAGCAGGCTACATTCTGGCGTCTGCTCTCACCTCTTGGCATCTCCTTATGGGGATTGTGCTAGGTATACTGTCTCTCTGGCTCACTCTCCTTTCCCTGATTATTTCCCTCCTTCTATGGACTATGATCTCCCAAGCACAGTGTATACCTTTATTTTAGGCCTAAGAATGGTGTAAGTGTGCACTTTGTGTTCATTAGACTGAGATGACCCAGAAATACGCCCTTGTGGCAAAAAAGCCAGCAACCTCCTGGACTGCACAAGGAGAAGCAATGCCAGCAGCTCAAGGGAGGTGATCTTCCCATCTTCTCAGCACTGGTGAGGCCACATCTGGTGTGCTGTATCTAGGTCTGGGCTTCCCAGTACAAGACATGGACTTACTGGAAAGAGTCCAGCAAAGGACTATGAAGGTGATTAAGGGATTGGAGCATCTGTCATCATAGGAGAAGAAGCCAAGAGAGCTGGGACTGCAGCTTGGAAAGCTCAGGAGGACCTTATGAGTCTGTATGAATACCTGATGGGGAAGTAAAGAAGACAGAGCCAGACTCTTCTTAGCGGTGCCCAGTGACAGGACAAGAGGCAATGGGCGCAGATTGAAACATGGGAGATTCTATCCAAACATAAGAAAAACCTTTATTATTGTGGGGGTGGTCAGACACAGAACAGGTTGCTCAGAGAGACTGTGGAGTCTCTGTCCTTGGAGATACTCAAAACCCAACTGGACGCAGCCTGCTCTAGCTGATCCTGCTCTGATCAGGGGGTGGGACTGGCAGATCTCCAGAGGTGTCTTCCCACCTCAGCTGTGCTGTGATGAGGCCTCAGACCCTGCTACTTTAAGTTTGTTGCAAATGCAATACTAGATCTCTGGCATCCTATCTGCTCTCATGCCCATCTGCTAGAATGGCATTATGCCCACTCAGAAGGTGCTATGCCAGTTTCAACAAGGCACAGGTGCCAACCAAACATAGATTTAGAAAAATACCCTGCATAAGATCCTCCTGGTAGCAAGTAATGCCAAATTAGGCCCACATGCTTCATTATGAGGGATCACATCTGTTGAGGCTTGTGGGCATTTTACCATCAATTACAGCCTTTATCCTCTCTTTCTCTTTCATGAAATCTTTAGTGAATGGAAAGCAAAATTTATGAGCCAATCAAATGCCTTGAGAAAATTTGGGGTTTTCCCATGTCATCTCTGTCTTGAAATCTCAAATTTCAAGCTGCTTGTGTTTATATCCCTCTGTTAGACCCACTTCAGTACACACTAGATTTGTTTGTGAATGCAACAAAAGAAAAGACACTGAAAAATATATTCTTTTGTGTCATTTAATACTATAAAAGAAGGATTATGTGCTATTCATTTGATACCTGTTAGCCCTGAAGAATTATTTGGACTGGTGCCTTCATATAGTAGAATAAAATTCACTAGTTGGTTGTTACGTGTTTTCAAGTTTCATAGAGGCATCCAAGAGATCACAAGCCTCTGCTGGCCACCGTGGTACCTGTTTAATGTTGTCTGTTGTTGTGTGTAAGACCTGAAGAAATGATATTGCTCAACACAGTCTCTGAGAAGAACTGATGACCCAGGAAGAACTATTAAGCCCTCTTGCCTCAAAAAAATTGGGCCTGTGTAGGTAAAGATGGGTGACAAAGTGCTGACTTAGTGCTGCCTAACTTACTTGGGAGCAATTATCTGTGCTGGCGGCAGTTGATAGGACATGTCCTTCATGTTGCACAGGTTCACCTGGGAGTTTGCTATGCCAGGAAGACATCTCCTGAGTCTTCTCACTGTTGGCTCTGAGTTGCCTAGATCTCTGCTCAGTGGGCTTCCATCAGGATCTCTCTAAACTAGAGCATGGGATTTTACATGAGTGAAATAATTTAAGCAGGACTGTGTAATGCTGGGGTGAGGTGAAGGACAGTGCAAGAAACCGTCTAGAGCAGAGCAGTCTAGATAAGCTGATAAGGACTAAGTGCACGGACCCTCTGTAGTGTTTCGTGATTTACCTTAGGGTGTAGCTGAGGGGAGGGGGGCACTGCTCTGTACCTGTCTACACCTCATACTTACCCTGATGAGAATTAGCTTGCGTTAATTGGCACTTAGCTTAATTTGAGTTACGCCAGCCGTAAAAGCACAAGCCCAAACAAAGCCCTGTGATCTGTCAGTGTGTGCTCGTTCCTAGTTCAGCCAGGAAGCTCACAAGGAAAGGCAGTTCTGCCTCCCACCCCTGCCTGCAGAGGCAGTGTGGGGGGCCCACTGGAGCTTCGGGTGCTAAGCTCCGAGTGCTGCCGTGTTGTTCTTTCCATGCCTCATGCTGCTTTGGCTTTTGATATAAAGCATCATAATTTTGATGGTGTTTATTCCGCGCTTACATCATTAAGAGAAATATGTTTTAAAATACTGGTGAGTCCTACAAACTGAATTTTATTCTCATAATGATACAAATATTGATATCCGAACAGTCCATTATTTATGCACCATTAGGTATTCTGCTCGCGGCCTTTTCCCACATCTTTCCATCTGAACCTGGAGAACATGTGCTGTCATATGGTTCGCCTATTCTTTAAGAGTTAAAACAATAAAGATAGCACAGCAGGGTCTTGTCCATAAACAATGGAAACATTGCTCTAAATTCAGTACTATTTCTGTTTTTATTATGTGATCGCTTCTTTGTTGTTAATCACTTGCCCTACTTAATTCATTCATTATACTCGAAAGCTTTGAGATTAAACCCCCAGGCAGGATAGCTTCATATGACTCCTTTCTTTTTTATCTGTTCCAAGTTAGATTAAGTCTAGGTCCTGTTTAATGAGGTGCCACTTGCTGGCTTTTCATGCAGAAAGAATTCCTCTTACTCAGCGGTATGTATATACCACATAAATTATAAAATATTTTACATTTTTTCTGAATTTCTAACTAATATGTCCTGCAGAAAACACTGTTATTACAAGTTCCCTGGGACATGGGAGTGTGGCTACTTCTGATTTTGATAATTTTTTCCTTTCAGTGATGAATCTTGCTGTTCACTTTTCAGTTATTTAATGTATTTTTTATTAAGTTATTTGATGGTCATTTTATAGCATGCCCATGCCTAGTAATGCTTTGGTGTTTGTGGCCTAGTAGGGCCAGTGTGGCTTAGACATGGCAGGTTTATGGTCAGCAATAGCTCAGGGAGTGTGATGGGTCTCTCACTTCAGTCTGAGTGATGAAGTACTTTACATGACCATGTTCACTGTGGTCAGGCTTCAGCGTGGGTCTAGGGTAGGAATTTGTACCTCTCTATCTTTAATGAATTTTCTTTGTGGGCTCCCTTGTAGCCTCTGTCCTGTGGTTAAGAAACCTTGTTCCGTATTGGCAGATTCCTGATACTAATGGTACTTCTACATTCATGGAACTGCTTGTACTGATCCAACTTTGGTGACTCCATGCTGGACCTATATCCATGTTTTTGGCTTTTACACATTCTTTCCTACCCCAAAAAACTGTTTAGTTGAAAATGCCATGCACAGTTCTAACATCGTCGTCTGTGTGTGTGTGTGCTCTACTGCCAAATCCCACCTTCCTGAAAACTGGGGACGTATCTGTTTTCACATGTTTTTATTTTGAGGCAGGGAATCAGAAAACAAAACTGGAGTTCAGCTATTTTTGTAAAAGCCTGCTGCAGATAAGTGCTAGGTTATGTTAGCAATGAAACAGCAGCTTTGTCCTGCTGAGGGAAAGTGATCACAAATAGTCTCTATCATGAAATGGCTTCTAAAAACCTTTCTTTTTTTTTCTTCAGAATTTAGGGCTGAATTCCTTACAGAAATGGAAGGCAGCAATGATGTCCATCCAGGACAGAGCATGTTCCATGGTCTCTGGAGAGCTGTCCTCACTTTTGCCTGCTCAGTTCAGGAGCTTGATTACCTTACTCCAAAATAAAGCTATTTTTGAAAGATTAATCTAGTTATGTTAGTTATGCTGAACTAAGCCTTAGTTATCCTGAACCAGTTATTCTGAATTAGGCCAATTTAGGCCTAATTCAAATTAGGCCTATTTATGCACTTTCTGAACGTTTCTGTTCATTTATTGGGAAAGTATACTGTAATCCTCAACCTGGCTTTCTGGTGGCTCTTGAGCAGTTCATTTGGACTAATATAGTCAGACATACAAGGTCTTGGCTTTAGATGCTTCTTCAGTACTGGTTAACTCTGTTCTGCTGTGAAGCTCTTGCAAGAACACTTCTCAACACCTGTGTGTAAGTGTAAATTGTGGCGTGCTCTATGTGCCTCCTGGGTTCTTCCATCTTGTCATCATCCTTGATGCAAGGCTTTTGATTATTTCACTTTTTGATCAGTTTTGCAGGTAGGGAATGTTTTCATTGTAACCAGTATTACTACTGATATTCAAAGATATCCAGCTTCATATGGAAGATTAATATTCAGAAGAAAGAGGAGAAGGACATATTATTTATTTTTTTCAGTTCTTGACCTGTAAGTGACTGATTTTGGGAACACTGATGTGTACTCAGATGGGAGAGAATGGAAGAATAGAGTTTGACTACACCTAAATATTTGGTGTAAGCAATAGCTTACAATTCATTCTTTCTTCTGAAGGAGTCACCAGTGAAAAGGAGTCAATACTAATCACAGTAAAATGGATATTTCACTCAAACAGAATAGTAGACTTAAGCACATTTTGCTAATGCTTCACAGAATCCAGGGTTGCAAACTCCTTAATGTTCATTTTTTATATATATGAAGAAGATGCAGAAGCAGATGGCTCAACATAGGTAAAAATTGAACAATTTTACTTTTCTGAAATACCTATAGACATTCAAGCATTATGAATGCAAGTACTGGTACATAAATATCATCTCCTAATAGGAGATCGACAGTCCTTCACTTTGTGAATCAATAAAAAAACCCTTCTACATTCATGTCCTTTAAAAAGTTCAAAGAAATAACCAGATTAACTAGTTGTTTTCCTTCCTTCTGCCCTCCATTGCTGGTTGTACCACTTATCACCTGTGAGACATCCAGACCTGGAATGGAAATAACAAAGGATATTACAGTGCTTTCAGTTGAAGGGACTGGTGGTGTTTCACAGCAGGCTTGCCCCCCACAGCCAGCTTTAGAGAGGAGATCGGTAGCTTTTCAACTGCATAGTGTGATGTTATCAAATATTTTGAACTGTAATCTTGCAATTACTATTAATATTGCATTAAAAGATTATTTAATGAAGGAGATCATGCAGAGAACAAGCAATATAATGGCTCCAAGCAGCTTGCCTCCCACATACCTGGAAAAACTCTCTACTGCTACAGAGGGAGGAAGAACAGTTACTGCCAGTTCTAAACAATAGGTTTCACACTGTATCTGTTAAGACCTGTTGCTTTTGGCAACAAAAACTGACTCAAAGGCACAAATTTAAATTTTTAAAAGTGGTGCTTGGTGATTAAAGACAAACACGGAATATTCTAGTTTCTGCTGTGTATTGTTTAGTATTCAAAGGCGGTTGTGGAGGTGTTGGCTGTCTGGGCATTCCTTTCCACCGTGTATTGTTTAACCTTTCCATGCATTTCAGGGCTGATCATGTTCTGACAAAAGTGCGGGCAATTCAGAAGCAGATGCAATTGCTCTGGTGTAAAACTTGTTGGAGTAACAGAAGAGCATAGGCTTTACTTCTACTTTAGAAATGCATTTCATATTGTAATTTTATGTGTCTGCTGCTTTAGTGCTCGGTTGGCAGGACCCTAATTTAGCATATCTCACTTTGGTATCTATGACGATGGCTGCCTGGCATTTCCTTAAGCCTTCTCTTCATGTATCTGTTTTCCTCTGTGCAACACAGTGCAAACTGAGTAAAGTCTGATGACAATGTGTAGCTAAATCCAGACAAGCCAGTAGGTGCACTGAGAGTTCTAGATCACAATCACTTTCAGGAACTGGTCTGCGTTAAAGAACGTGTGAAACATGGACACACTACAAACAGAGTAATGCTCCTGCACCAATGAAAAAATAATAATAAAAAGAAAAGTTTGCTAGATCTGATAAAATTGCAGCTACGATAGTCTAAGGACACAGATAGGGCAAGCTTTATACAAAGACAACTCTTTATTTTATTTATTTATTTATTTTTAATCCTTCAATACAGCAAAACTGGGCAAGCGTTCCATGCAGTGTTCCTTGTGTTGCACTTTGTGGATGTACCTAAGGAAAATCCTCTACGCTATTCCAATGAAACGGGTATTAGAACACTCCAGCATGTTCTGGCTTCACAATAATCTTACAGAGGGCTGAGTCTGAAATGAGGCGTTGTGCTCTAACACCATGCATCAGGGTTTTTTCTGTAAACTAAAGAATGCCACAGGCTGTGACATGTGGACACTTTCATATACTGATTGAATTCCTGCTTATCTGGCATTTTTGTACCTCACTCTATAAAGTCCAATTGGATATCTGCAAAATGGGGCCATAAGAATAGAGTTGAGAGTCTTTCTAGCATTGGATACCCATCCCGTTGTGTTCTACACACTTGGGCTTTGGGTAATTAATATCTGGAGTTTCTCCTTCTTAACAATTGCAGGTTGCTCTATCCTGACTTCATCTTTTTCTTGCATCATGGAATTTGGGTGCAGGATGTCTGAAACAGAACATTTCAATAAAGGCCAGGGATTTAATTAGCCTTTAATTCTTCCCATAGAGGGAAGTTAGACCTGCTCTGCTGGTGTGCAAATACCCAGTAGTAGTTGTAACCCAAGACCTAGCCTGGATTTCACTCTCGCAGATCTCAGTGGGGTTGCTGGTGAGCACTCCTCTTGTACAGAATTAATAGGAAAAGTCAATAAAAAATAAGCACCTTCACCTCTGTTTTCCACAGCATTTTTCTTTTTTACCTTGTATTCTGCTCACTGTAAAGAGACTGTGTGCAGCTATTTACACAAATTTATACTAAACGAAAGAAAATCCTACCTCTGACAAAATCTAATTGTTAGACTGGAGATATGAGTGTTCATACCCATTTCTTCACGTCTTTAAAGTTCAGTGCTTCCATCCATTTCATTAAACAGTAAGCCTGCTTTCCTCTCATCTTTATTTGTGAGCACATTTACAAACCATGAATAATTAGAAACAATATTTGAAACAAAGGCCTTTGTGGCTATATTAATCAAGGAGAAAAGTGTTACGACATTTTATGCGATAAGCACAACTATCAATAGAAGATTATCCTTGCTGCACTCTTTTTCTAGGACTCGTAGTCACATTAGAAATGCAATATTTTGCAGGAAAAGTACAATATTTTCTCAATGCATGGTGTATTTTTTAAAATGAAGGTAATTCTGTGTTTAGCCTCACAATGTCTTTGGGGGAAAGACTGGTTTAACTTGAACCCTTTTACATATGTGAAAATTGCCTAAGTGATTTTCAGGGCATATGGCCTAGAAATGGAACTACATGTCTTGAATGAGTTCCAGCAAATTTCATGTGCTCTTCTTTCACTGCATCTTTGTTGATGCAGAGGTCAAATTAATTCAGTCTTCCAAGTAAGTAACCGTAAGTAGATTGAAAGACTGCCTGTCTCTTCCTCTATAGTCATGATTTTCCATGGTATCTGTATTCCACTGGGCATTGAAATCTTCAAAAATAGCCATAAATTCATGAGCACATGAGGGAGTTTTCCTGAGAACTGGCCAAACCTTTGGAATACTTGCTTGAGGGAGGAAAACATGGTCATGGATTTCAATATGTTGAAAACTTTAACCAGTTTCTTTTTTATTATTCTTTTCTATGATACATTTTTCTCAATAAACCACTGTTGGCCATGTGTTCTCTCTCCTCATTCTTTCCCTCACCTTTATAGACTAAGCAAGTGGAACAGAAGAAATAAGTGGAAGAGAGTGGCATACTGTAGAAAAACATTCATAGAAATATGTAAGAGAAGAGAAGATTGAAGAAGAAATCTGTAGCAGAACAACCGTTTTCACCATCTGCTTCTCAAAATGAAGAACAACATATGAAGTACATAGCAAACAGCAGAGTAGTCCAATGTGAGAGGTGCTACTGAACTTAGTCAGCATCAGGCTTTCAAATACAATCCTTTTTCTTTTCTTCAGGAGCTTTGGAAAGTAAGCATTGGGGTTCACAGCTCCATAACCAGAGTTTTATGAGTCTATGATACTGCAGTTTTTCTTTTTCTGATCAACTCAGCTAAAAGGAAGGGTTTGGCTTTTAAAATGACAGCCTACAATGCATTCAGCTTCTGGACACTGATGTATTTCACCATTGTTTCGAAGCACCATCCAGTCTCATAAATACTTTTACAAATTAAGCTGGAATGCAGCTTTCTCTGCTATCTGAAGCACAACTTATTATTTCTAATGATCCCTTCTCCTCTTTGAAATGCCACTCAACTTCTCTTTACTGTGCCCATTAAATATAGCTAAACAAAATGAGAAGACTATTACTAGCATGCAAACCTTGGCAAATTTATCAGTTATATTTCAACTATTTCTCAGTTGGTAATGGAATACTCATCTGTTTCTTTATGCTACTATGCTGTATCTTATGATGAAACTTCATGAAGCTTCTTTCAACACCGTTGGTGGTGATGTTACTGGGAATCTATGTTAACTAATGAATGTTACATTTATAATTTATTCTTAGCAATCTAAACTGTTGTTGGAAAATAGTCAGTGCCTGCTGAAGCTTTATGAATATAGTTGCAGGTATATGAATAATTTGTAACTTTATATTCACTGATTAGAGAAAAGTAATAGAAGTCTTGATCCTAGTTCTTACTGAAGTGACACCCACTAAAAACATCGCTTTCTTTTTGAACCAGCTGTGATATTTTTCCATAAGTGTTCAACAGAAATCCTGTTTCATAGTAAAGTCTCTCTTCCAAATCCAAAAGAAGCAAAATATAACTGTTCTTCCATTCCTTAAATAAAAATATGCTAATCATATGTTAATTAATCACATTAAAATTTAAGAGGAAACATGTAATCATAGTACACAGGTGTAAAATTATTAGCCAAATATTCAGTATCATATACAACTTGAAAACCAAACTTCTCTTCATTATTTATTATTGGTGACCATGCAGTACTTGGGTTTTTACAGATTGCATAATCTAGTAATAAGTAAGGAAAAGATTTACATTCTGTTGGTGTTTTAATCACTTTATTTTAATCTGTGATCTGGCTGTGTCCTCTCTTTTATACAGGGGCTTTGTTCTCAGTTCTTATTCTCAAGAGATGTGGAGCTGAGATGTGTGAGAATCATAGCATGGAAAGTGAGTTTCTCAAAGTTCAGTACTGTGTTGTTATGTCAAAACAAAGTATTTAGCACCATTTGAGTTCAAGCACACTGAAATCAAGAATCTGGCATTTGCACAGGAGTTCACATGTACAGGTTTCATGGATGCTGCTCTCACTTCTACACTAAGACCAGATGCAGTAATCACAAATACTATACTCAGATCACCAGTCTACTAGTCAGAGATCACCAGTATAATAGGCAGTGGGGTGGCACGGAGTACGAGCGCTTTATAAATGATGTATAACTAAGAGCCACTGAAGTTTAGGTACACATCTTGTCACTTCTGCCATCTTCCCATGTCTGTAGAAGGTTCAAGTAGGTAAAAGGACATGAATGGCATAGAAATCTAGGCAGTTCTATGACCTGCTTTTAGTGTTCTCTGAAATCCACAGATAGGGTTCTTCTGCAAACAGATAAAATTAATTCATATATAGACATTAAAAATAATGACTGTAAAACAGGTTTGTTTCAGAAACCACATGTGTCTGGAGTCAGAATGATCTTGCTGTAGCATAACTCCAAAGTGATGCTGTTTATTCAAGTTCTGAGGATTTTGTACCATGCAGCAGAGTGGAGAATCACAGACAATCTTACTTTTCCTGGCTTAGTGTGTCTTGCACTTTCCTGTAAAACAGTGAGAATCTGGAGAATCTCTGGCTGTAAGTGTGGGTGAGTTTGCAAACGTGCATTTTTAAACTGAAACCTGAAACTTTCATTTCTTCCAGTATGACTTTGAGGAAGATCTATACACTTGTACGTGGAGTTTATTATAGTTTATGTTTTGGCGCAGTCTGTAAATGTGATTCTTTTTCCCTCTGTGAGTGGTTAGATAGTTGGAAGGGTCAGGTATTGCTGCCCGGGTAGCTCTTCATTGGCATGCTCTGTGCAGCTTTTGTTTGCTACGGTCTCTTGCAACCTTTCCTGCCAGTCTGTAAGAGTTACACGAGGGAGTACCTGAGTGGTACACAGCCCGAGTCCCTGTCTGAACAGACTTTCAATATGAAGCATTTAATTTTCCTGAGAAAGTGACTCAAATTTTGCATGAGAAGAATTGTTATTGTATCAGCCCAAAACTGGGCTTTGGTCTCGTCTCAGTAGTCCTAGAAGAAATAGTGAGAGTATAGCTTGTACTTTTCGGAAATAATATTGACCAGTCTGTTTGCTGGTGTTGCCTTATTCTTCCAGAACCTGAGGTCTGCAACGTGTCTGTGCTTTCTGATCTACCTTGTTATGCCTGTCATAACAAAAGCAAGAGCTGCTTTTTTTGCCCCTCTCATAGTCCACTTGAAAGATTTCTTTCATGTTTCTACTCCTATTTTTTCATCATTTCAATAGCCTAAGGTGCATTTAATTGCAACCTAAATAGCATGCATCCTCCTTGCATGCATTAAAGACTAAATTCTGAATGATCAGACATAACTAGTACTTACCATGGTAAATAGCATAGTCATCTCTTCCACAGTCAAACAATTTCATACTGTGCAACTTTTCTGCTTTCTGAAATGTCACCACTTAAACTGTGGCATGATTTTCCCATGAGGACACTTTGAAAAGGCCTCTCCTGAAACACAGCTTGGAAATGTAACCTGCATGCTATATTTAAACCATTTTTATAGCACTCAAATTGGGTGAACATGTACAATACCCATACAGAAGAGACAGACAGTGTGCTTTTTTTTTCACCTTTTTTTTTCCCTAGGAACAGATCCTGGGTTTAATGAGTTTTGCATTTTTATTTTGAAGTCACTTGCCTGTTTCGTGGAAGCACTTCTCTATTATTAGGCCTCACAACTGCAGAAGTAGTTACTTTCAGTTATCTCTCTGAGGTGATATACATCACAACAAAAACTCAGGTGCTGCACATATGATTTCCTAACCTTCAAATGTGTGGCACCAAAGCTAAGAAAGTATTGGTTCACAGCTTTTCAAGGGAAAGCTCTTCTTTTACTGGTGAAAGATGATGAGGTGTTCTTTTAAGAAAGAACTCTATGAATATGGGAAAGGGGATAATGAATAATCATGTTTAACCTGAAATATGTTCAATGTATTTGTGTTAGTTTTTAAATGAACCTTGCAGCAGTGCTTCTGCAGGAAGACACACGCACTGCTGTCTACAGCAGAGACGTCCTGAAAAGCCTCCTTTCATTCTTAGTGCAGTATTTCATAAATCCCAGAGAAACTACCAGAAAGAGTTTCAAAAAACCCACCAGGACGAAAACTAAAATTATGAATTAATTAAAAACCACAGATTGAGTTAAAAATACAAATTGGTCAATTCCTGTCAGCTTTGAACGTGGCAATTAGAAGGATCGGCACCAGATCCCCAGCATGGCCACTGCCGTTCCTTGGGGATGCCTGGGGAGAAGCTGCCACAACTCGGACAAAACGTGACCTCAGCCACTGCCAAGTAAAGCCAGTGGGGAATTTCTCTGGAAACACCCAGTGAACGTCACATCATGCCAATAAAGAATTTCAGCCCAGAGCTATCCATCATACGCAGGGCTTCTTGATGCATTTGAGTGTACTTCTCCTGTGTAATAAAACACAGAAAGCACACATGCATTTCAGTGATTCTTGTTTGTAATTAATGGAATCAAGCCACCACATTATTTTCCTATAGCACTAAAAAGGAAGACTGAACCTGCTTTCTCTGTGGTATTTGTAAACTTACAACTAAATTAGTAATTAGCAGCTAATTATTGTGCACAAAAATACGACTTAGTTTGGACTGATCCGTCAGCTTGTTGGTTTGTGTTCTGGTTTGGATTTTGGGGCAAGTGTTAGACAAAGGAAAAGTGTTATTTTGTAAAACCAGGTATAAAGTTGCTCTTGTTCCTTATTTGAAGGTATCATCTTGTCATGTTACACATAAGCAAAAATGGAACAAATTGTGCATTTGTATTATGTATAAGTTACAAAGGCTTGGTTAAATGAGTGATGGTCTTTCACAAAGGGTAAATTCTACCTAATCTTTGGAGACCTACAAAGGACAGAACTGTTTGTATGTGGTTTAGATTAACTGTATTCCCAAACTGATGTAAGTCAATACACTAAAACTGCCTGCTGGCTTCTATCTCCAAACCCAGCACTGCACATTCAAACCTGCCCTGGTGCTGGGCTGCAAGCTGGGGACACTTGTGGGGCTTGACCCAAATAGTCAATCACTGAAAGACCACTACAGTGTCACCTGGGGGTGTTCTCTGCATGATACCATGTGCTGCCGATGCAGGGCAGGTTTGCTCATGCACCTAGGCAGTGGCTGCATCGGTGGGCTGAGTGCCCTGGAGCAGTGCCAGGCTGGGGCACCCTCTCGTTTTGCTTGTTCCCTTGGGTAGCTTGGAATGCTTCATGCTTGGCCTCTGACGTGAAGTTTCTATCTTCTCAGTAAAGCCCAGGGAGAAGTCAGATTAATGACTTTTGCCTGTTAGTCCATTTTTGACAGGAAGCAATTATAGCTGGCAAATAATACGTTGCATCCTATGTGTGCTTTTACTCTATGTTTATGGTTACTGAAGGAGATTTCCTCTCAGCACACTTCCTTTCACTAAAGGAAGAACAGTCTGACGTGCAGTTAGTCCTTGCTGGTTTAGTCATTTAAGTGCTGCAATATAGCACTTACTCGTTTTATATGGATTTATTTTTTCCTTTGTGCTGATAGCTGAATACCTCCAGTTGTGTGGTTATGTTTCATTAACTGGAGTTCAAGCCATTAGTGTTTGTGGCTTTAATGGAGAATCCAGGACTGAAAACAGAGGGGCCTGTGATCTCCTTAGGAGCCTGGAGCTGGAAGAATTCAGAGATAGTAAAAAGCTTCATGCAGGAATTTGTGGGAGCTGTTGTCCAGCTACAGGGTTGGAAACAGGTCTATACGACCATGAAGTAGAAATCAAAGGTGGGGTTTCCAGAAACACTAAATCCCACTCAAAGCAGAAGGTATTTACACTTTTAAGACTCTATCTGTCATGAAAGCCATAAAGCTATTGCAGCATGACATTGAACCTGAATTAGCATGCTTTGGGCTGACACTGAACACCCACAGCCAGATAGTTTCTAAGCACCCATGAGTGACTTGTCTGCAAGATATCCTGATGATGCATAGCATGTTGTCTTGCACTCTTGGGAATCTTACAATCTCTTGTAAAGTCCATGGAAACTTTGCAAACCAAAATTTCCAAAGGTTCCTAGGACTGCCTGCATCTCATACTCCACAGAACATGCGGTCAGATGAGAACAGGTTTGCGCTGTATTAGTTTTTGTTATTACCCACATTACTCACCCAATAATGTCAGTAACCACCCTAGAAACATGGTGCTGAATTAAATCAGTGTCGTGGTTTAAGCCCAGCCAGCAACTCAGAACCATGCAGCCGCTCGCTCACTCCACCCGCTTCTTCCTCCCCCCGCTCCCGGAGGGATGGGGAGGAGAATCGGAGTAATGTAACTCCCACGAGTTGAGATAACAGCTCTCCAGTAACTAAGGTATAATACAAACCACTACTGCTACCAATAATAATGATAAGAGAAATAACAAGGGGAGAGGACACAACCGCTCACCACCCGCCGACCGATACCCAGCCCGACCCGAGCAGCGATCTGGGCCTTTTGGGTAACTCCCCCCAGTTTCTATACTGGGCATGACGTGCTGTGGTATGGAATAGCCCTTTGGGCAGTTTGGGTCAGGTGTCTTGTCTCTGCTTCCTCCCGGCTTCCCCTCTTCCCTGGCAGAGCATGAGACTGAGAAAGTCCTTGGTCAGAGTAAACATTACTGAGCAACAACTAAAAACATCGGTGTTATCAGCATTGTTCCCAGGCTGAAAGTCAAAAACACAGCTCTGCACCAGCTACTAAGAAGGAGAAAACATGACTGCTGTAGCTGAACCCAGGACAATCAGGAACACTCCTACTTTCTGTACCTTCTCAAGCCCTTTCAGGAAACATGTTCTTCACTTCTATGTGTGAAACCTACTGCAGCTGAACTTGGTTTGTAGAGTCCAGGACCTGCAAATGTATATGGGTGCATAAACACATCTCTGTGCCTATGTACATGAGTACCCATGTGTGCACCTATATTCACACGTAAAAGTGAGCTGGATGTGTTCAGTGCATGAGCTGGTTTCACACTGCAGACAGCTGAGCCAGGATGTCAGTGATTGCATCAATTGCTGTAATAGAAGAAACAGGCTCCAATCCTTCAGCCTCCACTGTATTTTTGTTTCCCCTCCTATGCACAGGTCAGCTAACCTGTGACGAAAGTGGTTGTTTCTTAATTCGTTTCCCCCTTGCCTCCTTGTGTTGCCTGAATGCTATAAACAGTGCTGAAGACATCAGTGAGAGTTCCAGTTTATGATGGTAGCAAATCCACTTCTGCAAGTTACTGGGAGCCTTTTATACAGAAAAAATAATGTTATTCCTAACTCCAAATCTGCACTCAGTAGACAAAAAACAAAGAAGGTGTAAACATGTGGGCCTGATTCTGTTTAGATGTCACCCTTGGCAAGATTTCTGTGGCAAAATCCTAAAGGAGCTTGATGCTGACAGCCTGCATCAACTCTGCTGTATTTGAAGCAATTGAGTTAATGTTTGAGACTGACAATTGGAAAAGTAGGTTGGCATAATTATATGAAGATATCTCAGAGTGTCATGTACTTTGCAAGACTGAATTTTAAACTGTTGATTTAAATTAATAAAGACTCAAGAGTTTATAATTTGTTTATTTATTGAAATCAAATGCAGTCCATGTTTCTAACTAATTGAAAAGTATACTTGTGATAGAGAAAGTATTTAATTTGGGCAGACAAGCTACCAGACTTCCTAATAAAGATGATGAATTGCAAATTCTCAATCTTAATCCCTGTAGGCTGACAGTTACCCCTTTAAAAGCAGCATTTGAGTGATATACTATAGCTGGTAATAGCACACAGCTGCAGAGTAGGAAATCCCATTGATATTTTCCAAAGCTTTATTTTGCCTCATTCATTTATTTTTCAAAATGATACTTTCCTATTTAAAATGAAGAACTTTTTGCCATTGTGAGTGGACTGGGCCTTTAATAAACAGTTTCCTGTTTGTTTGCCATATGTAGAAATACATGGATCAGGTCAGAATTTACTTCACTTGCAAGCAGGATTTTCAGGAGCATAAATGCATTTGCAATTTTGCAACCTCTTCCCCCCTCCGAGTGTAAAGAACACATTTCTGTTCTATATCCTAACAGTCAGCATACAAGATCAAATGCAAAGAGGTTTTTTTCCATCCTTAATGTATAAAGCATGTGTCCAACAGCAGCAACAAAATCAGTGCCAGAAGAAGCAGTCCATAGGGAAGCAGTAATTTGTGTGTCTGCACATTATTCTGTGTCTATGCACATATTAACCCTGGTATACAGTAAATTGTGTTACCATGGCAGCCCTCACATGGAAAGTTATGTACTAGTAGGGTATCTCTAACAACCACCAGTGAGGAATATGCATGTTCTGGCAAATGAAGATGGGTGTAAGTTTTTTTTCTGGGAGGAAACAATGCACTATCATTATGGATGGAAAAAACCAGGAAAGGAAGAAACAGCTCAATATTGCCCCAAATGTAAGAGGTGAAAAGAATCCCTCAAAAGAACTCCCTCTCTCCCTTTTCCCATGCATCAGCACCACTGTGACTCCCGAGGGCTGGAATGCTGTCACCTTTATTCAGACAAAGCTGCCATTAAAAATCTGTCTTATGGTTTTCATTCCATATACTTTCCATTGAGGCTTTTACAGGGTGCTTTGCTTATATTAGTTTTTGTGTCCAGTTTTGAGATTGAACTTCTTTCTTGATGAAGCTAGTTTGTTAAGGGTGAGCTGTTATCAGTGATCCTTAGAGTTGGCCAACACTGCATCTTATCACATGCCACGTTATTTATATTTGTATATGTAACTTTGCCAAACTTCAGCTTTATGGCTGGCATTTTGAAAGAGATGCAATTTGCCCCAGTTACTTCTTTTTTTTTTTCCCTTATGCTTGAATAAAAAAGGTTCAACCATTTCGAGGAGTCAGATTAAAGGGAAAATATTTTGAAAGCCCATTAGAGATTTTTCAGACAGTTCTCCTGGAATGTTTAGCACCTGCTGGTTTGCACTGGAGTCTTAACATTAGTGGTACATAAATGATAGCATCACTCAAACTGAAAGTACAATAGAAATGAGAGACGATGTCAATGTTTTACAGTGCAAAATCCAGCACTGAGTGAATGTAGGGTCAGCACTTTGGGTGAGTCATCAGTGGTTTAGAAAGAAGAAGAAAAGAAAAAAGACATGACAAGATAGACACTCCCAAGAGCTAGAGGCTTGTTGTATTGGCTGAAGTTTAATGGAAAAGCGGTGCTCCTGTCAGCTGGTGTACTACATAATAATGTTAACACCACTACAAACTGGTTGTGGTTTATTGCTTCAATTTCTTATGTACTGGCAAGAGAATTAACAAGATTGATGCATTAGGATCTTAGATCTCAGTCAAATTAGGTGACTAAAAGGGTGATGAAAAAAATGCTTGTTCTTTGAAGGAGCACAACTCTATCAGAAACTTGTTACATCTTAGCATCAGACCATTTGATGAGCTGCTGATTTAACAGCACACTTAGCAGGCAGTAGTTACATTGATAGGGGCAACTACTTAATCAGTGCTTTAAAGATACTATGTTCAGAGTGATTTAAAGGGATATTGTGCTTTAGTAAGTGTGCCGTGAGTATGAATATGTTCTGCATGAAGTGAATGCAAAAATGAGGTTGCAAGTGTCATTTATACTGTCAGCCTCTTTATTTGGACATATGTTAGAAAAAGAAAAAGCCAGTAAATACAAAACAAATACTAGCATTTTGAAAACGTTGCTTACTGGGAAGAAATAACGATCAGTGGAGGAGAACGGGAAGAAAAGAGCAGCTATTACTATGAATTTGCACAGTAGAGAAAGAGAGAAAATAATGAAGTGCTGTAAAATACAGGAGAGGAGATTTTTGAAGGTGCAGCGGTGAGTAAAGTGCTTGAGTTCCACCAAATGGCTTCTATGACTTGGAGGATTTCCCTCATCATCATGAATGTACCCAGGAATGCTGACTGCCTTTCAATACCTGTCTTGTATAACAAGTGGCTCAAGGAATAAATTTTGCATACCTTACCAAACTAGGGCAAACCAGCTTGGTACAGAGGGAGCTGTCAGTGCGTGTAGATCTGATACTGCATTTTGTATCTGGTAAATATCTGTGGAGAATCAGCATGGGTATTGCTTTCTGAAGTCTCATAGACAACATTTAAAATAGCAAACAGCAAAAAAAGCAAGGAGGTGGTATCAGTGTATTTGAAATATCTGATGTTGGAGGATGGCTGAGGTAGAGGGTGTTTTATGCCAAGTGACTGATCCAAGTCTGAAATGACTGCAGCTTTCACGTAGACTTTGAGTTTAGTTTGGGGCTGGTGACTGTACTTTGTAGCTTACCTGCCTCGGTTCACAGGGTTCTGTGGATTACAACCCTCTCTAGCCCCAGAGTCCACGTGTCTGATGCTCTGCTTTAACTCCGCACAGTGTGCTGCAGTTTAGGTGGAGATGCCAGAAATTAGCCATCCACATGCTGGCTGGTTCTTCCCAGTAATATCCAGTTACTGCTGTGGCAATGTGGTGCAGGCAGCAGAGCCTAGAGCCCAGTGCCAGGGTCCCACGTATAGCTGTGGTATTGCAGCATCCCAGGCTCATAGCATGAAGCTTTTCCTCAGCATCAAATTCGCTAAGTTTTGAAAGTGGCCAGATCTTTAAGGTCCATCACAGCAAGCACAAAAATAAAGAAGGGAAAATAAAAACAGGCTTTGCTTAGGGCACGGGAGCTATTCATTTTGTTGAGGAGAAAATGAGGCTAGAATACATTGAATACAAAAGGGAGATATAATAAGAGGAAAGCAGTTATGCACCTAAGCCCTGAAATGTAGCATTACATCCGTCCTGAGAGGTAATCATTCCTGTCATTACTAAGCTGTAAGATCACTCAGTCCTAGCATGGTAGAAATCCAGGAGCTCAACACATCAGTCAGGTAGCTTTTCATAACCTTCTGCTTCTGTGGCTCAGCTGGAGTTCAAAGAAAGCCTTGTACAGTGGCAGGCACTCATATGGTTGCTAGCAAAGCTTGTTAGTAATAACTCATAAACATCCTTAATTGAAATAAATTAAATTTTCTTTTCATTACTGTTTTGCAGAGTCACTCGAAAGTGCACTGTTTCTTGCTCAGGAACTGATCCATTGGTACTTGCAATTATGGCTTTGGAACAGAACTTTTGGGGATATATGTTGCAACACAAATTTCTATCTTCTAAATCACCACTGGTGTTCCCCTTAATTGCTGCAGTTGGGTTTTGTTTGTTTGTATGTATGATCTGTATCACATAACTGAACCATGCATGTGTAATGAACATAACAGAAGTGGCAGGTATCACACTACCAGGATGGTGATAAAAGTAGCCAGAGGCGATGGCTGTCTGAGCAGAATACAGAGATGTGACATACTGTCTACACCACAGACGGGCAGTGGCATAGAAATCCTGAGCACAGAATGACTGTTTGACCACCATACTGCCTCTGTGCAGCCACTAATGACTTTACCAGTCTTACTCATTGAAATTATGTCTTGTTCAGTGCCGTAGAAACCATTCAAATTATTCCTAGTACCGCCTTACAGATCCAGGACATGATATACTGACTTGGAGAAAAGGTCCTGCACTCTATCTGTGAAGCAGCCAGGGAAATGGGAAAGTAAATGTTCGAGTTACTTACCACAAAGTTTGACAAAATGCAGAACCTTCTGACATCTTTAGAGGATAAAAAACTCTGACAATCCCTGCCAAAAAGACAGTTGTGGAGAATGAGATGGAAAATCATATGTTTTGTTGAAAGATTTAAAGTAAAACTGTGACCGGAAAAATACTGCATAGTGGTGCAAATAATGGAGGATTTCTCCAAAAGATGCATAGGTTCTTAAAAACAGCTTGAGCCATTCCAATGACCTTAAGATTACTGGCACCACAGAGCCACAGGCTTGCCTCCATTCATTTCTGTGTCCAGTCTTTGCTTTCATATTGTGCAAAAGTATATCCCAGAGAACAGACAACCTTTATTTAAAGAATTTGAGTGCTGAGGGATTCATTCCAACTGTGGATATATAGTTGTATCACTCCATTATTGTCATTATTTATTATCAAAACCATAAAAGCTTCTTTCCTCTCTACACAAAAACCTAATTTCTGTGTTTTCACTAATGCCTCTTCCTAAATAAAGATTATTTCTCCTTACTTATGAACCATGAGTGAATCACCCATTGACCTTCTCCAGCATAACCTCAATAGCCAGAATTTCTCTAGTGTCCAACAGCAGGATGGATTCTGCAGTCTTGAAATCTTTGCAAAAGTGTTTCTGGATCATTTCCAGCTTGTCAACAAGCTGCTAAAATGTGTGGATTGAATACTTAGGACTTAACACTGTGTCAGAGGGCAATTTACTAATTTTCTACTTTATGCCATATTCTCAAGAGAAGTATTAATGAATATCCTGGCTGTATCTGTCCTTATCTGCTGGGACACACACAGTGTAGTTCAGTTTACAAAGACACCAGAACATATAGATCAGGCAGGCATCTGCTCAAAATGCTTTGGAGTTTCTGTTCAGTTCTTGCACCCCAAAGCATCTGTACGGAGGAACCAGACGTGCCTGCCCATCTGGTGATAGAATGTCTGCTGTTTTTCAGATTCTTATCCATCTCATTCCATGTTCTCAACAGAGAGAGAGCGCGTTATATTTTCTTTTTTATCTTGAAAACGCTAAAAAGACTGCTTACCTGGAGAAGGAGGCTCTACTGAAGCTTAGCTTTATAAATGGTGCCAGTCTTGGATGCTTGTCATCACTGCACCTAGCTTTTAAAGGCCTATCTGTGGAAGTGTGAATCTGAATTCAAGGCTCTGAACTGCTTTGTTTGGGCAAAAATGGGCACCTCAGAAGGGTGTTTATTAAGCAAAAGTTACTTATGCCAGTCCTCAACCAGGACTGCAAAGAGTGTGTCTTAGCTCCCTAAGGCAATGGGAAGTGCCCCGTGCTTCAACCAAGTCCTATATAATTATTTCTCTATCCTCTCTGAAGATAATTTAATGTAAAATATCTGAATAACTTTGGGTGTGCAGACTAAAAGTTCTACCCTAGTTCAGCGTGTCTGAGTCATGCATATTGTAGTTTTCACCCTCTGGAACAGGGAACTGGAAATGTTTTCCTGCAACAGGCATGTAACTCTGTTTTAAGAAAGGCAAGTCCCAGGGCGCAGAAGAGCCACTGGTGCTCTTACAAGGTGGGAAAGAGGATTTTAAACACCTTTTCCTGAAAGGGTGTTTAGCCCAGACCTCCTAGTGTGTAGGAGACTGAGCAGAGCCGGTACAGACAAGATGGACACCACCACCCAGCTGAATGAAAGCTGCCTTTGCCGCTCGGCTTTTGTGTGCAACTCATTCGCATCTGTGCACACTAAGGTTAGTTTGGGTTGGCTCTGGCTCCTACAGTGGTCTGGACTGTGGCTTAACAAATTGGAAAGCCCCAGAGCAGGTGAGGTACTAACTTACTGTGCTGTTCTGGGAGGGCAACACTTCTTGACAGACAAGTTAAATACCTACAGACTTTAGAAATGCAAATTCAGATATCTGGGGACTCCAGCTAGGCTTTATGTAGGACATTTTAGGAATTATGCTCTTCTACATAAGTGCCTAAATTCCATCCATGTTCCACTTCAGGCTTATTAGTCCCTCTGTGGATTTAGGTCTGGGAAAATAAAAGGCAGGGTGCAAGAACCACTAGACTGTACTTAATAATGAATCTCTGAGCAGAGAACACACAGGCTTTGGTTTGAGGTCCAGCCAAATTTGGAGTCAAATAAGAAGAGAAAACACATGTCTTTGGGGACTGCAAATCAGAAAATTGGTGCTGACTAGAAAAAGAGCAATAGAAGAAGCAGCTGAGAGAGAAGAACCTGGGACTTAAAGAAATATTTCCATTCTCTCAAAAACATTGCCAATATTTTCTACAGGTGTGGGCTATTAAAATACACACACTCAAAGATATTCTGGTTTGTTTGGTTTGGTAGCAGTATCGAAATTGCAGTTTTTATGCATGATGAATGCATAGTTAGAAACTGCCGTATAACATTGAAATCTTTCACACCTGGCTTTCATATATATTTCTTTATACAGCTGCTTTCCTCCAAAATGGCTAATGAGGTGTAAACTTGGAACTTCTTCTCAGGTTAGTTTTACATTGTGCAAGAAGGAAGGTTCCCATTTCAGTGGAAAGAGT
>NW_009913295.1:31504-65920 GCF_000696875.1 Nestor notabilis
GGTCACAGGCAACATTCACACACAGTCTGGCATGAAGCAGACATAGTCCAACCACAAATGCCCAGCTGGGGTTTTCCAGCTGGAAATACCATCCAGTGTGTATTTCTGCCCACTTTATACTGTTCCTGAATGTTGTCTGCAATTACAGCAGTAGCCTGCTTGTGTTGAATTAAGGCTGGGAACATCTAGATCAAGAGTGACCTTCCTGCCAATCCTCATCTCCCTTAGCCTTTTCAATTGAATGAAATAGTAATACTAATACCATTACTACTACTACTGATTAATAATAATAATAATGGTATTGGTAATAATGTAATCACCAAGCTAAGAACTCTGCTCATGACCACATGGAAGTTCAGACTGATGTTCTAGTTCACACTGAACAACGCTTTAAGCTACAAACGAACTTGAACGAGGGTAATCGTACAGAAAGCGATTACTCAGACTGAAAACCCTATGGGACAGCCACCATCTTTTCTCTGTGTTTGCATAACACTTAGATGCACGAAGGTCCAAGTCTCCTCTGGGGGATCACCATCTGTGCTGAAATAACCTCTAACTAATCTCTGAGGCTTAATGCCATCAGCACTATAGACTCTGTTTTCTCTCTTGAGTTCTCCTCCACCATTTGTTCAAAGGTCTTGTGTAGAAGTAGTGAGAATAACAAGCATATATGGTTATGCAGAAGTACTCTCTATTTTTTTTTTGAGGGGGTTGACACAAAGGGGGAATCATCTTTGGCACTGTGCTTTCCATCCTCGTTGATTTCCTACCACTGCCAGAAACCCAAGAGAACCTAGGATAGCTGGGCAACTCTTTCCCTCCATGACTGAAATTTAAGAGATCAGAAAAAACATTAGAGAAATAATTTCATAGCTAAATTCTATAAACCAAGCAGAAATGTTGAAGATGTTCAAGGAAAATAAAATGCTAGTTGTCTTGGTCACTGGAGAATAATTTTAAGTCTATTCTGTTTTATGGCTTACTGTCATGTTTTTCAGTGACTGATAGAACGACTCTTCATGAGAAAGACTGCATTTTTTTCCAACAACAATGCCAAACATTTGATTTCATTTAACCATTGAAGAGGAGTATGAATATTGGAGGCATTGGCTCCTTTCAGTGTTTGGGGTACTTCTACTTTTTGCTTTGTAACTCTTCCATTATGGTCATAGATCCATGCCGTAATGCCAGGATACTGGCATTCAAATGCATGTGAAATTCAAATTCATAACAGTTTCATAGCTGTCCTCATAAATTCTAGTTATGGCAGCATTCACATGTTCTAGGGAGGATTGGAACTAAATTGCTCTGGGTGCTAAACAAACACAGGAAAGGTGATTCCTCATCCTCAGTATCAACCTACCTAAAGAGGGGATAGAAATACTTTCCTATGATTAAAATGGCCAATGGACCAACAGAATTTAAGTCTCAGATGTTGTGTTTTGCAATTAATCCTCACAATAAAAGAATGTAAACAAGTTAATATCTATACATATTTTCAAGTTAATTCGATTGAATAATTGGAGAAAATCACAACCTGTTTACATATACTCTGTGAATAGAAAGTGAAGCTATATTAAATCATGTAAATTATTCTCTGTGAGCTGTTTACTCTTTTCCAGTAATGATGTTATTTGTCACCCCAAGCCCCTGTATATGGATATAAACCAAAACACATGTTAGGAAAAGGAAATAACTATACACAACAGGAGCTTTTCCTCTCTAGAGAAGTCTAGTGCCACCCATTTACATTGTGGCCTTAATTAAGCAGTGATTGATGCTTATTTGGAGAGCTAAAGATAATTACTACCTTTTCTAATGTGACCTGGCTGTCCATTCGACCTCAGTATTTTAGCCAAAGAATGTTCTGGAGAGTACTTTTAAAGCAAAAAAAAAAAAGGAGTGCTCTTTTCTGCTCTTGTCTTTGGTAAGTTTGCTCCTCAGAACAAGACTCCTCCCTCTGCCAGGTGGGTTTCCTGGCTTCTATGGGGCACAACAGGAGGAAGAGGTGCTTCAGGATGATACCTTCTTAAGATGAAGATCTGCCTACAGCCTGCTCCCCTTTCAAGAAGGGAGAGAAGGGTAAAAGGAATGTCCCAGTTGTTGCCTGTTGCTTCTGCCAAGAGCTTGGGTGGCTGTAAGGGCAGAGGCTGCTTATGCAGTTTCTTCACAAGTGGATTTCAATTTTTTTGAAAGCTAGAGCATTATCACCATTTCCTTGAAAGGAACCATGTTAAGTCTCTTTACTATTTATGGGGTTTTGTTTTTGCATTAATACACAGGTGTGCTAATGTCCCAACTTTATGGCAAAAAGCAATGATAAAAAGACTAGGAGCATGCTTTCTGCCATCCATCTCTGTCCATCTGCTTACTTGCAGTCAGCAAGAAATAAACTCAAGTAGAAGCTCTTCCTTTTTCTTCATCCTTTTCCTTTGTTGTTTTCCATGGTGTGAGGCCTTACAATGGTGATCTCCAAAGCTATTTTGCTCCCTGCCTTATCTTGATTTCCATTACATGCAGTTGGGTGGGCTTTATTTTAAAACAGCCATCTGGAGAGATTTAACTACCTCCAGCAGGCTTCACGCTTCAAATAAAATATGGCAGATACCTGGGCCAATGATCTGATGACACATTTTATCATTCCAATGGGCATTTCCTGTTCTGATAACAACTTCACAAGTGCCATCATGCCACCAAGAGTGAAGAAAGAATTAATTTCCATTCTGTCCAAGACAATGGATTGTTTCTTTATACGACAAGCTATAAGCAGGTTAATTGACTTCTGGGTGTCTTGCAGAGACATGAGAAATCTTTGTGCTGGGTATTTTACTCCAGTGTGTGGTTCACGTGCTCGGCTCCACAACAGCACCTGTTTGCTTTTCTGAAGTGCTGCACTGACAGTCTAAGAAAACACCTCTTTTCAAAACCACCTTGGGAGGTTTCAAATGGTGTGATAAAACAACTGTGGGATAGAAATTAGAAATCATACAGTAAGAACTCAACTGGGAGTGTTTAAAAACCATGAAAGCGCGTGTGTGTGTATATGGTATCATTAGAAACTGAGTTCCCTTCTGATTTTCCCAAATTTTTAATTTAAAGTAAGTTAAGTTCTGCATTCCTCATTGTATTTCTGAAATCCCATCCACAGTTAGGGAAATGCCAGTTGCAGCCCCATCTCACATAAGTAGAGGACGGCAATTGCATTTTACAAGCAATTAGAGGAACTTCTGGAGTTTCCACATGCACTCCGTGATTTGGCAGCATGGCAGAATCCATGATTTTAATGTTAGTGCTGAAAGATTGTAAAATCATGCCTTGCGATGTAGAAAATGGAAGTTCCTTTGAAAGCTGCATTAATGAGCTCATTTTACTAAACTTCATTAAACCAGCCATATAATCTGTGCAAACTTAGTCTGCTTCTCAATTACATGGAAATGGAGTGTGCTCTGACGAGTTAGGAGCCAGTGGCCATTACTGATTGTGTCATGCCAGGGAGGCTAAACTATTGCAGATGTCTTCTTTTATGATCTTTTGAAGCTGTAGGTGAAGTATTAGGCTGAGAAGTGCAGCACGTGGCTGTGGGTTGATAAAAGACGTGCAGGACGCAGGGCTGCCATGTGTGTGTGAACTGTGGAGACAGACCAGCAGATACAGCCACGCCACGTTTGGGTTGGTGGTTGCACTGGTTCACATACCACAGTTTTAAGGGGTACAGATGCAAATGGATATTTCCAGTACTTGCCAGAAATGAGCTTAGACCTGCGAAGGGACAAGGAAGATCCTCAAAGAGGACGGGATGATCCAATTTATTGCCAAGAAGAACATAATGTGGGCAAAACCTCTATTTAGCTGAACACATTGCTGTTTACCTACCTCCTACCCTAAAATCTCTGCCTTGTCTCCTGGTGCATTGGACAGGGATGGGGTAGTGTCTGCACTGTGCATCCCTGTGCAGGAGGATCGTGGTCCTGCAGACACTGTTCTCTGCTTTATGGGGTACTATATGGTGTAGATGTTCTCCATAAAGCTTTGTGTTTTGTTTCATTTCACATCCTTGAAAGATGCCAATCTATCAAATCCTAAATGTTTTGGAAATAAATTCAGTTTTATGGCATTTCAGAACTCAAAACTTTCCTGTCGAAATATGCCCCTACTACATATGATCTTCTATTGAGAAAATTGGGTGATTAACTTAAAGTTAGAAGACAAATGGAGAACAGGAAAAGAAAGGACTGAAATCAAAATATTGAATTAACCTGAACCAGCTTCATGGGTTTTGTTTTCAGTTAGCAAACAATTCTGACAATTTAATTTTTCATCCCATTTCAGGGATTTATCTGAAACCTGTGACATGGAAAACACTGGCAAGAAAGCACTGGAAAGATCAGATACCTTATGATGTGTTGCAGCCCTGTCCCCAGTGGCAGGACAGACTAAATTTGTGCCTTGCACCTTTTCATGGACTTTTGTTTAATTATCTGTTTATTCAAACTCTATCCCAAACCTATCGTATACATTAATCTCTAAACAAAGAGTCCAGTTGTCAGGAGCAGATGTGGCCCGCTTGCCTGCTTTCCCTCTTATTGTATCAACCTGTCCTTCGAGTGTCCTGGTGTTCTTCTTTTAATTATGTACCAATTGTGCCATGTTCTGTCTCATGGGACACAACGTGCTGTGGCAATTAAGACCAGAACATCAAAGCTGACTCAGCTTTTATTGGTGAGGGGAAAGTAATGGAAGTGGTAAAACAGCACTTCTGGGATACCACAGACCTTCTTCAACCACAGTCAGTGAAACCAGGGTATAGGAGAGAGCTGGTGACCTGGTCTTTTTCTCAATGTCTTTTAATGTGACTTAAATAAGAAATTAAAACCTGATAGAAGTGCTGATCCCAACCTGAGTCGTTCAGAAGAGAAGCAGCTTCCAGAAAGTGTTCAGTATCTGTCCATCAAAAAATGTGCTGTCTCTACAGTGCTGAAACGAGGTGTGCCCTGCCTGTGGTTAGGAGCATTGAAGAGTGGCAGATGGTTTACAGTCCTGGTGGCTGCCACCTCACCAAACCACGGGCAGATTTACCAGAACACCACCAGACAAAACAAATTGCACACTCAGACTGGCCACGATAGCTGGATAATGTATTTAGAACCTCCCTGTGAAAGCTTATACTTTCTATAACTGCATATGGTCCCTCATTATATCATAAAAGCATGCTGTAAATGTAGTTCGATCTGATGTAAAGGTTTGAAAGAGAGCTTGTGCTGAGGTTATGTAAATGAACTGGCTGCGCCTGTTTTGCCTGCATGTGGGATGATTGGTTTGAGGTAGTTATTTCCAGAGGAAAGGTCATATCTTACAGAGAGCTTGCAAACAGAGATGCGTTTAATGCCTATCTGCACAGTCCTGGGTGTTGTTCTACAAGCCCAGGACATGCGTAACATTTAACGTTGTGGCATTAATTATAACATTAACATTAAGAAAGCGACAGAAAAACTGAGTTTGGAAGCACCATGATGCTCACAGAACAAGACGAAACACATTAACGTTTGAACAGGACCATTTTCAAACCCTTTTGTAAGTGGGTTCCTGCTGTTGGTTCTGTGCACAGAGGAGGTTTAGGAAGGCTGTTAGGGGAAGGGGATGGAACAGAGAGACCAAGAGCTGGCGCTCAGGGTAGGATGGCAGAAATGAGGCAACGACGACTCTCCCTCAAATCATTCCAAGGTTTGTGCTGGGCCTGGCATAGACCGGTCTATGAAATGGAGAAACTGCAGTGGTTGCTGCTATTCCCCCAGGCCTCCAGGCTGAGCAGATCTTGTTCAGAAAAGGTTCTTATTGAAGGCAGTAATTATCTGGTAATTAAATGATGCTGTTGCATATGGTAGATTTCCAAAGTGGGGTTGTCCTAGATTAATATAAGCCTGCATATGAAGAAGGTGAGCAAAATCTTGCCCTAAGACTACCATTTTTTTTGTCTGTGTGCTTTCTGTAATATAAAGCCAATGTTAAGCGAAACTATAAAGTGAAACTATCAGCTATTTGGCAGTGGTTCAGGCAAGAAATAACTTTTTAAAAACAAATTATATTATAAGCATGAAAGATTTTTTCTGAGTAGCTGTGTTCAAGGGAAAACAATAGTAAAGCTACTAGCAATTGCATAAGTGGGAAAACAGCATGTACAGCTTAGGGTTCACTGAGAGTCAATTTTAGAAGTTGACATGTTAGATGTCGTGGTTGAGGAGTGTTAGTAAGATATTAAGAACCATCAGAAAACTCCTTCTCTATCTGTAACTTTTCCAGTACCCTCCTGGAATAGTTCGGTTTTTTCAGCAGCAGCAATAGCAGAAGCACTTCATAGGTTAATCTACAGACCAAGACATGTTAAGATTCACGCTGGCAATTATTTTTGAACACAGAATGTAAATTTTCTCAAGGCAATGAGATGTTCAAAGGTTGGTCTCAACCTGCTATTAGAGCACTTTTGGGCGGTTTCTGAAGTTTACTTATTGAAGAAAGCAACTAAAATTTACATTAAGGATCCATACTACGTTTCTTCTTGTGTCCTTTCTGCATAAATAGTGCATCTAACTAAATATTCCAATTTTTTTTCTTTTCTTCCATATTTCATAGAATCATAGAATGGTTTGGGTCAGAGGATCACCTAGTTCCACCCTGCTATACGCAGGGACACCTTCCACTAGAACAGGTTGCTCTAAGCCCCGTCCAGCCTGGCCTTGGACACTGCCACGGATGGAGCAGCCACAGCTTCTCTGGGCACCCTGTGCCAGCACCTCAGCACCCTCACAGGGAAGAATTTCTTCCTAATGTCTAATCTGAAAGTGCCCTCTTTCCATTTAAAACCATTACTCCTTGCCCTACATGCCCTTGTCAAAAGTCCTTCTCAGGATTTCTTGTCAACTCCTTTAGGCGCTGGGAGCTGCTCTAAGGTCTCCTGAAGCCTTCTCTTCTCCAGGCTGAACAAGTTCAGTTCTCTCAGCATGTCTCCATAATAGAGCTGCTCCAGCCCTTTGAGCATCTTTGTGGCCTCCGCTGGCCTCACACGTCATTCTTGTGTTGAGGG
Organism: Nestor notabilis; assembly: GCF_000696875.1. Taxonomy (NCBI): domain Eukaryota; kingdom Metazoa; phylum Chordata; class Aves; order Psittaciformes; family Psittacidae; genus Nestor; species Nestor notabilis. The sequence goes on from NW_009913295.1 coordinate 38,586, forward strand.
TCCCAGAGCTGGATGCAGGACTGCAGGTGGGTTCTCACAAGAGTAGAGCAGAGGGTGAGAATCACCTCCCTTAATCTGCTTGTCCTGCTCCTTTTGATGCAGCCCAGGATGCAGATGGCTTTCTTGGGCTGCAAGCACCCGTCGCTAGTCACGTTGAGTTTCTCATCAGCCAACATTTGTGTCTGTGGTTCTTTTGTCTGGATTTCCATCATTGTCAGATCATTTTTTTTTACCTTTAAGAAAACCTCTGTGTACAGTGTGGGGTAGGGTGTGAACAGGAGATTTAAAATACTGTCCTGGTGGGGTCTCAATGAGTGTCTGGAAAATCCTGTTCCAACCAAAGGGCTTAGATTAAATGTTTCCCCTGAGGCCAGAAGCCTTTCAGTGGTGGGTCAATTCTGAAGATGATTCACTGAGCTTGCGAAAAGGCTGACCAAAGAACAGCCAAATCATGCTACTGATGCAAAAGTGAGTAGGGAGTGATGACAATTTGGGTAAGAAATGAAGAAAATACTTTTATCCGATCCAATTTTATTCCCAAAAAGCAACCCTAAAAATAAAACAAGAGCTTTCTCAAGAGGTTTATTCTGCTGTTCCTATCCAAAACAAAGTAGATGTGTTGCTACTTTATACAAAACCTCTCTTCTTCCTACATTCTCCAGTGCAGTTTTAGTTTCCCCATCGATATACCCCACATTCAGAAAACATACAATTTCTTCAGGTGTTAGCCATAGTTGTTTTGTGCCTTATCATCTGTGGAGCACAATCATACTTCAGAAAAAAGACAAAAACAGTCCTCTGCAAGCTATGGGATGCATTCTCGAAGTTTCTTCTCTGTTGTCATGCACAATTTATGAAGGCCTGTTTTTTTGTACTCTGATGTGATAGGATATGGAATATGGCCAGGTTGTCAGAGTACTCTGCCGGTGGCCCCAGCCTGCAAGGTGCAGGCTGTTGATAACCCATGTTGGCTGCACCAAAGGGGAAATGAGGTGAGGGCAGGAGAAGATCTGAGCTCTGCTCCCTCATGACAACGTAACTCCATCAAAACTCTAAAATCAAATTAAATACACCCCCCATTTATAACCAAATTGTTGTTCACTTGGATTGCAATGGCAATTGATTGATTCTCACTGAAAGCCGCCTTTTCACTCAACCATCTTGTTAAAAGTCAAAATGCTCGTCTTACGGATCAGAAAAGCTTGAATTTGGATATTCATCAAAGCATACTTGCACAGCTCTGCTAGGGTCAGTGCTCAGAGGACTCCAGAGGAGTTTCCCTGACCATCCAGAGGGCTGGATAGAAGAGGGTGGGATGTGGACCATAGAGAGGAGGGGGGTCTGAGTTGTGCTCAGCCTTCTGTCAGAGAAATATTGGTTTCCGTGGAGATTTAGGGAGATGAATTAAACTCTCTATATTCCAAGTTCATTTTAAGACTACTTCCTGATAGTCTATTTTTGCTTGAAGAGTGAATCTGTACAATTAATTCTGGTGCAATATTTTTTGTTGCTCTATTTTCACTAGTGTAGCTCCCTGTCAGTGAATCTCTTTTAGTGCCATCTGATTCATTTCTAAGGCTCTAGTTTCTCATTGTGGCTGATTATTACATTATACTGTTCTGAAAGACGATGTAGCTAATTGCACTGGTCCCTTAGCTAACTATAGATTCTTTTTAGTTTCTTAATAATAATGGAATTGCCATAGATGCCTTATAATATTTTTCTTCAGAAATAAACATTTAAGTGGAGGTTCACACAAAATAATCCTGGGCTGCCCTTTGGCAACAATTATAATTAAAATATAACTGTTTGATTATATAATTGAAATTGCTTCCGTTTGATTAGCTTGGATCCTTTCCATGGCCATACTCCTCCTTTTGAATAACTCAGCCTTTGTGCTCTGTACTGCAAGAACATTAACGCAGATGCAGTCATGGGCTGAAAGATACATGCCTGATTCAAACAACAGGTAAAGAAAACACTTGACTGTAATACTAACTGAAAAAAACTGGTTTGTGTGTAATTAGGTGACTGCATAGTCCTCCTAGAAATATAACGCCAGTGCTTAGTGCTTAAGAAACCTAAACCAGGCAGTGAAGACAAGAGCTCAGACCTCTCACTCCACTGATGATCAGGCTAGCAATATGCTTATGGAGTCACAATCACCCTTGCTTATGGGTGATTTTTACTCTCGTGCATACTTATCATCAAAATAGGTCTAGAGATGATCCTGGGAGCTCCCCTTGTCCTTACTGTCCACATAGCAGAAAATGTGGGCTGCCTGGATTTCTTTGAACTCAGAAAGAAATCAAACTCAGGTATAATATACCTGAGAACAGTGGTACAATACAGTGTAACATGGCATGTGCCCTGTAAAGGAGCCACAGACATCTGCTTTGTGTACCCCAAGGAAGTTTAAGGAAGAGCGAAACACAAATGTATTAACTTCTGGGAAGATGGAAGCATTGCTGGTGTGGAATGCTTGCCTGGTGAAGCCCAGGTGAATGCTGCATTCCTCCTTGACAGCTGTGTGGTGAAATGTGGTGGTGAAAGCATTTAAGGTTTAGATATAGGGGCCTGAAATGTCAATTTGGCATTTATAACTCACCCAAAATCATCCCTGGGAGTAGCACCAAAGGGCAAGCGATATTCTTTTACCACAGCTCAGAAGCTATGAAAGGGCATGGCATGTAGAGAGTAACTGATTGCTTAATTTACACAGTTTGAAATTAGGTTGGGTTTATCTGGTAGCAGAAACATAAACCAGCTCTAAATATTGCTAGAAATGCACAGAAGAAATGAAATAAATTTGACAATATAATTACAGCTTCCTTTTATGATTCCGTCAACATTATGTAAGTGCACATGAACCTGTGCTTTTACAAAAGCTTTATGAAAATCCCAAATTGTACTGAAGTTTGGGAAAACAAGGGAAGTAAAATTCCACATTTTATAGTGAATACAATAGAGTCCTATTGTAGTGCTGCATACAAAGCATGACATTTGATTAAAGCATTGGTTAATGATTTCTTCATTTAGTGACAAGCATATAAACAGAAAAGTTGGAACATAACGAATTAAGAAAAGGACTGTGGAATAAATTTCAATCCAGGTTGAAAGCAAATGAATTGAAATGTCAAGTCAATCATTAAATTAGAATTCAATAGTTTAAAATAATCTTTTTTTTAATTATTTTGTGACATGGAAGAAGCAAAGGGTCAAACCACAAAACTGCGATCGTATTTTGGATAACACGAATATTGGAATGAACAGTTTAGTTGCATTTCACCTGGAGTACATTAACAACTTCTACAGTGATTATTTTTCTTGCTTTCAAGGAAATTAAATAATCAACCAGCCAAGACAGTTCTAAAATAAGCAATTGACCTGTCACAGGATAGAGGGATTGATTATTCTATAGTCTTCATTTCACTTTACTAAATACACACCAGAGCAGACTTTGAGAGGTGTCTAAAGGTTAGCTCAGCCGTTTCAAGCCCCAGCCTCAAGGCTGTGAGTACATTCAGTTCCCACTGAACTTTATAAAAACGGACCATGGTTGATTAAGCATCAACCCTTAATCACCTTCAGGCAGTGGATGCTGTGGAGCACAGCTGTCTACGCTGAGGTGGGACAGGAAGAATGTGTCAGAAGCACCTACGTCCTTTGCTTTAGAAACACAAACATTAACAGTTTACAGCCGTGCTATGAAGGACAGATAGGCCAAACTGCTACAAGAGTCACCAGGTTGCTTATTTTGCAGTTATTATCTTCTAAATATGACAGGTGACTAATGGAGGAATGAAAGGGTTGGCTAATCTTGAGCGCAAGAGTATGGGAGAAACACTATGTCAGCAGGTTGAACAACTATTACGTGACGACGGTTTCCTGACGCTATGCTCAGTAAGAGCTGAAGCTCTATTTTTAGAGAGGACATTGATACCACTGCAAAACTTCTAGAAGCTTATTTGTGCGTTGTCAAAAGCATGGGGAGAATTTATTTTTGGTAGGTGCCTGTTCAAGAAGAGGGGGTCAGACACAGGGGGATTTGCTTGGTCTGTGTGCAGGACTTGAGGGAATCCAGAGGGAGCTCTGCGAGGGGCCGATTGTCCAGCTGAGCTTTTTCCCTATTAGGGCTCTCTCTATCCTCCAGTATTTACAGAATAAACACCAGAGAACATCAAAACCATGCTTTGGTTTTGTTCTGTTGGGGTTTCTTTTAGGAAAAAGAAAATGAGATTGTTTTCTAAGTAATATGATTTCTGAGTACAGTGTTTGGTACTGGTGGTGATACTGGGGTTTTGTTAATAGTGGACAGTGGGAAAAATAGTCTGCTTGCTTCCTGGGTACTGTATGATATAATTAAGGATATAACCACACAAAATAATTGTCCTTGAGGACAATTGGGTAAAGCCAGACTGCTAACATCAGTACCCAAGCACAGGAAAGCAGAAATGACCATCTGAGACAGCAAATAAGATGAACAATCTGAGAAAGTCTATTAGATAGTATTTCACGTGCCATCCCTCAGCCCAAGACAGTCTCCAGTGTCCCAGAAGAGAATTAAACTCTATTGTACAAACCCACACTGACCAATAGCCCCAGAACAGCTTGTATTTGTCTTTCTGTGGTCAGCTTTTGGTAATTCACATATCTTCTGCAAATGCTTGTGACGCATGACAGCTTACAGACTGCACTCAGGAATGACAGGAATTACAGATGGGAAGAAACTGTTAACCTTGGCCCCACAGGACTGCTCTCCACTTCATATTTTAATGCAATGTGCAGTTGGCCCATTCCAGATAATCTGATATAGATGTTACTGTCACTTTCCCTCTTAGTCAGAAGAGCTCATCAGTGACAATGGAATAGATTATGTTGCTGCCAATAGGAGAAATGCCTGCTGAAAATCTGAGCCACAACCCTATAGGTTCTTTTGAAGGAAAACGACTTAATTACAAGGCTAGAAAATTACCATGGAATAATTAATATGCTTGGTATTTACACTTAGGAAAGTGATTGTAAAGCATAAAATACAGTATTAAATTGGAATTAGCTACACTTACTTCAGTTACTAATATAGCCGCCCTCCACACTACCTCTTGCGGGACCTCTCCAACATCTGTTTGAAAAAATGAAACCAAATCAGCCCACAGTTTCTGCATGATCTAATTGTAAATCTCCAGTAACTTCTTGGGCTCTATCCAAAACAACATGAGTTCCAATTTTTCCAGTTTTTCCTTATGCTGGGAAGTCAACCACCCATGTTATTACTGGGAAACATGACCCTGTGTTATGTTCCCTCACTGAGGTCCTTGAGTCAATAATCCCAGCAGCGCCTCAGCTTTTTTAGAAGTCCTGTTCTCTTCTTTCAACATGCTTTACTCCCGACACAGTGCCAAATGTTACAACAAGTTTTTAGAGGTGCCAGAGTTATGATAATTAATGCTAAGAGACTTGTAGAAAGGATGTAAAAGCTCATACCTCAGAGTTTCAAACACTTTCCCACTCTTAGAGATTAAGATGAACCTATCAGGGGGAGAAGGGGAGTGCTTAGATTGTTCCCTTTTTGCCAAAACTGAGATTTCTTAATGCCTTTGTCCAAGGCATCTGGTTCTAGCTGCTATCAGAGACAGGAAACCAGACTAGGTGGACTCTAACTCTGATGTAGCCTGGCAATCTAGATGTAGGGAATTCTGTCTCTAAATTGTGTTTTTATGCACACTAGCACAGAGATGGCCACAGCAGCTGCTTCCATGGAAGGCTGTACCAGGCCACTGAGATTTCCGAAACGAAACTTTCAGTTTCACTTCAAGGTGTGCAGACCAGTACTTCTGAATTCCCGTTTTAGCCACATGTTTTGCATGTTTAAAAGGTTTCACTCAGAAGGCAGTAACCAGAAGTAATTCTGTGAGAAAACAAATGCTGTCTGGCTTTTAGCACAAGTCAAGATCCCGTACCCCCTTCTCCTCAGCCATGGTTAGAAGGCTTTCTCTGAAACCCCTGGTGCCTGCAAATGCAGGAATTAGAGCAATATTCCCTCACCAGGAGCTTGCTGCCTTCAGAAACAGGGTTAAAGTACATTTCATGTTTGTATTTCCACTTTGTGCTTGTCTTGCCAAGCATCGAGCCCCAGAGCAGGTCCTGGTGAAGATGCCACTGGGTTTTGATGAGAAAGCTCACCCTGGCCCTGGAGAGTGCACGGCACAGAGGGACCCTCCATCATAGACCAAGGGGGGTTAATCTCTTTGGAAGACTTTTGTTTTATTAAAGGGTGAGCTCCAACAGTTTTTCAGCATCGAGAAAGAGGTTGTGACCCTCTGACAAAATTTTGGCTGCAAAATGAAATTTCCTCTCCATGCAGGAAACCACTGGAGAGAATATTTCTATAATACTTCCATTCAAATAAATCCAGGTATTCCAGTAATCGTATGGTCTCCAGTAAAAATAGCAAATAAACCTGTCATAGACTTTTCTCCCAGATGCTTAGATACTGTCTCCTTTCACTGCTTACCCATGTAACACAGCCTGAAACGCTAACGGACATTCAAGGTTATGCTCTGTGGTTCAGGCTCCGTGGCTTGTCCTGGAAGGAGACAATGGTTTCACTATGCTCCGGGGTCTGTGGCTCAGCAGTGCTCTGCTCGCCCAGTAAATGAGGTCAGAGCAGCACTCTGCTAATATCTTGGGTAACACAGCCTCTCGGAGAGAGCAGTTTGAACGTGATGCAATCAAAGCTCATAACTATATAATTTATTAACTTGCTTTGTAAGGCAAAACCGGCATGGCATTGAAAAGGTGTACTCTGTAAGGAGCGTACAGCAGCCACAATGGTGTAACTGTCTAATAAAATGTTTGTGCTGTTGGAAAGGTTTGCTGCAGAGGAAGATAAAAGACAAAGATCAATAAAATGTAAAAACCTTTACTTGGAAGCCTTCTGTCTTAAGAGGAGACAGGTCTGCTCAGCCACTGTGTGGAGGGTGCATATTCTCATGGCTGCCTTTGTACTGAGCCTCAGATCTGATGGCTTTTGCTCCCTTCAGGTCCACAAAAGCTTGTCTTCAGCCATGCCAAGGCCTTCCAGTGTCACACCTTGGTAGAGCTGTCTTTTGATATAGAAACATTTAAATGACTGTTGGTCATTTACTTCAATTTGCCTCCAACCACAGACCTCGCTGCTCATCCACCCAGCTGCAGAAGGGCACTTTCAGCCTTTTACATGCAGCTCACAGCCTCAGCACAGCACCATAGACTCAGGCCCCCCAAACATTTTAAACAAACCAGAGATGAAACACTAACACAAGTAGTAAATCTCAGAGACAGCTCAGTGATAGCGTGTGCTGCTTTAGCTATGACATACAGTAGCTTAAAAAATTAGAATTAGTTACGAATAGTAGATTTCTCACACTGCCAGACTGTATCATTTATCTTACATAATTTACTATATCATTTTCTCCTATAAACAGCTCAGAAGCCCAAGTTAAAAACAAAACAAAACAAAAACCAGAAATGGATTTAATATTTAGCTGTTCCCAGGGGACCAAACTCGTTCCTGATAGAAATGAATGAGTTTGACGCACTCTGGGCATTTCCCATCAGCTTTAATAGACTTTCCTCAGGCTGGGCTCCACCAAATCTGTTTTTTAGCTCTTCTCAGGATGGCACTCTATTAAAATTAGAGTACCTTGACCTCCACTGGCAAGAGACAAAAGCCCAATGTATTTTTCTTACTAATTGGCACATCCATAATGACTTCCATTTCAAATCAAGCACTTTGGAAATATGAATTGATGGGTAGCAAAGTTCATTGATTAGAGCTTGTGTATGGGCACCTTTCCTCCTGGTTTGTTTTTTGCACATAATCACTCAGCAGTAGCGAGCACTTACTTAGCAAAGAGAAATCCTGAAACATATGGTTGAACATCTAAATGCAGGAAACATTTATCCAACCACATACTTGAGCATTAATTTTACATACAGGAAGAGGGATTTCCCCTTTGATGGTGATAGTTCCTGTAACAAAGAGATGGAATGGCCTGAATAGTTTATACTATTTATTATTACAAAATGGGCAGGAGAAATTGAGTGACCTTCTGGGTTAATAAGAATTTTGAGCAATGGTTTCATTGAGATATAATTTAGTGTTCAGGAGGCATAAGTCTTATATCTTAATAATATATAGATATTTTAAAATAACATTTTAGGAGTATTAAATCTATTATCACAATAAGACACTTCAGTGTGTGAACTAATGTGAATTAATTCACACCTAGTTGTATGGATGGCTCTTAGCCCTTTGGCCCCATACTTGACAATATGCTAGGCTTGAATTAATGCACTGTAATTCACAGCTTGTCATGTCTTATTGCTGAAGCATATCCCTGAAGTGGTTTCACCAATATATATGCTGGCTTCACACCTTCTCATGGAAGAATGGCTTCAGCTCTTGCCAGTCACAGCTATTCTCCAACGCTGTGACCTCTGAGAAAGGCATCACACTTCCCACTGCCATCAGCTGGCGTTCCCCATTCATGGAACTGTTACTACTACCTGTATAGCTTCAGTCCCTGATGCATAACACACAGCTCAGGAGCAGATCTTCCTGCACAAAAATAAAGTACAGACAGCTTCCTTGCTTCCAAACGTGGAAATACTGTTTGGAAAACAGCAGACTCATTGAGAGACACCTTACTATAACTCGAGTGCGACTGTGGAGTGAAATGCTGTATAGCATCAGCACGGTATTGGCAAATATGAGGGCTCGCATGCAGTGGAAAATAAGATTTTTCTCTATTCTTGCTGAATAGAAATGATTCTGGATAAACCATCCAAGGCAGACAGTGACTCATCCACTGCAGGAATTGCTCAAGAGAACTTCATTTCGGTGCGTGGGAAAATACTACCCCTGTAATATTGCTACAGACTGCATCATCTTGATTTACCCTCATTCTAGAAGTGTGAGCATTACTTGGTTTCATCCACCTGGATGGTGGCCTCGCATAACCTTCTTAGTTGTTGGGTCAGCTGGCTGGTTTTTTTCAGATGCATTTGATCCCATTTGACATTCTCAATTTGGAGTTTTATGTGGGAATACCAGAGCTGCTCCAGCACTCCAGAAGAGTAGAAAGAGCCCCAATTTTGTTGTGAGCCCTCAGAAAAACAGATGAGGCAATGAAATTTGGGGGGGTGGGGGAAAAGAAGGAGAAAACCCATGTAAAAATGAAGAGCTTGATAGGTGTGGTGATAAATCTGAATAAATAAATGAGAGTTGCTGCAAGACACGGAGGTAGCAGTTTTGCTGAGCTAAGTTGGAAGAAAGCCCTGACTGTGTGCCAAAGTGAGAGAGCAGCTGTGAAACGCTGGGTGTGGGTACTCAGCAGTAATCTGGTTTAACCCTGTATATAATGATATAATGCAACGTCCAGCCCATGCTCAGTAAGTGGTAAAGCACACTAAGTAGGTGCCACACAGGCATAAAATATGCATAGCCTGTTTCTTTCCTTCTGCAGTAATCCACATGAAGACAGTGCTCATTCTCCTGTCCACCTCAGGAACCATGAAAAGATGAGGCTGACATCTTGGTGTGCTCAAAACCTTGCTCCAGACCAGGTCACAAGGCTGTTTTCTTTCCTGGTGTCATCTTAGTGCTCTTCTCAACATCTCTCTTGGATAAATTGCCAAAGCTACACTTCAATGTCATAGTACAGAGATAGAAAGTTGTAAAATGCAACTACAACAGAGTTTATTGAGCTCCAAATTCTACAGAAATGTGTGTTTTCCCAGGAAAAAAAAAATCTGTAAGATCTCAGTAGAATTATTCAAATATAAAGGCATTCCCAAGGTTGTCAGCTGTGGGGTTTTTCATAGCTTTCTGTAGTTGCCCCTAACCTGACATAGATATCACCTATTCAGAAAATGAAGACCTATTTTGTTAACAAAATTTACTATGTATTTAGGAAGATGTTATCAGGTATTTTGGTTTGAAAACATCAACATTGGTTTTGTTTCAAGGCACACCTCTGCTAATACAACATGCATATACAAAAGCCGGTAAGTGACTATATACATCATGTCTGAATATATACAGAAGTTCAATATTTCTATTTACAGGGTAAAGTAATGGAGTCAGTCTGATCTGAGAGTGGTTCTGAATGCAATTTGAGGGAATCTATGTTTAATTTAATAGGTCATGTATCTGTCTCAAGTGGGGATTACAGTATCTGGTTTAAAGTGATCTACAGTATCAGGCTTATTATGTAGCTTTTATTTTTAGAAAGGAATGGATTTAACAGTTGACACTCCTCCTTAAGTATGAAATACATCAAATTTACAACCCAGACCAGCCTGCTGGCTGTTCTAGACATGCCAGTTTACAAACAACCTTGGGACTTGCACTCGACGAGTAGTTAGAGGCAGTGTGAAGTGGCAGGCTGGAGGCATAAAATCATCATGATCCTGCGGCAACCCAGGCTGATCTATGGAGCAGTATTGTTGGGGAGGCTGTAAAGCTGATTGGAGGACGGGTTGATCACTGCACTGGGAAAAGTTATGGGGCAAAACAGGGTAGAGGGAATCCAGAGTGAAAAATAGTTCAGGCATGAATGCCCTGTAAACGTGTTCTGCTTTGAACTCGACAAGTGCTAATACAGCCAGACAGCGGGACCAGCAGAGCTAGTCTGCAGTGAAAGGGAGAAAAACAAACAAGCAATAAAGAAATAACATGAGCATAAGATTTCTGAGGGCTGAAGGGGAAAATATAAATGGTTGCAATGCACGCTGAGGCAGAATGAGAGTTTTCATGTGATCCTGTTGTTGCCAGTTGCAATGTTTAAGTGATTTGGATACAGCAAGAGATCAAAAGATTATCATATTTCCTGTGATGATTGGCTGCTCCCTTGATCTCTCCCTGTCTGTACCTGCCTATTCTTCACTACATCCATCAATGTAGCTGGTTTCCAGCTAGAAACCAGTAGCAGGAAGCTGAGTGCTGGTACGGTTTCTAGCATAATGAGATGACTTTCATTTTGCTTGTGTAATAAGAGTGGCAAAACAGAGGTAAGTCATAAAGAGCTTATCTATATTCTAATTAACTCAACTTTTGCTTCTGGCCTGGTCTGTAGGTTTTCTTGGCACAGGAATGAATCCTCTGAGGTGCAGAGAAAGAGGAGTGTAATATCTAGTCATCATAATTGCACCAGTGAAAGCTGCTACATAAACAGAATTATTCTGCTAAAATTGCACTTCTCCTAGGAAGCCTATTTTACTTCTGAAAGTGGCTTTACTGGAGTGATACAAAACTTTCCTTGTATGGCCTCGCTGCACAGAGATTGCTGTGCCAGGACTGAGCAATACGAGCATCCCTATGTGAGAAAAAGGCTTCTATAGCAGAGGTAGCTTTGGTCTCTGAAGTAAAGCTTAGGATATTTTTCCCCTTTATTTTAACTCATTTATATCTAGCTGTAGAATCAATATCTCATGACCAGAAGTACGGCTATAAAAATTCCAATAAATCCATTTTCAAGTGCAAGTTTTGCTCCTGAAAGTGATGCTGTAACAGAGTCATCACACAGTTCCATGTCCAGCTCCAAACAAATCTGCTTCATTTGCAATTAAAAGTTAGCTTTTCTAATCGTCAGCTCTAGTAGCTCTCTACCTGAGCTCTGGCAGTCCAGCTCAGGCCAGCATTCCTTACACATCCATACCAGCCATGATGACTTTGCAAGCTGAATTCTGCCTGGCAGTACCCTAGATTCTCACACGGATGCACTGAAACAGCAAGAACGGATGTGGCATTAATTTCACCTTTCACATCACTTGTGTACAAAAGGGAGGGAACCTGGCCCAGGTGACAGAGTACATGGGTTTGCTTCTCTAACCTTTAAGATTTATTCGCTTACATATTTACTTGGGCACAGTCTCTGCCTGGTGTTGACTCCTTGGGATACCACAGATAAGGAAGGCAGGCTATTTCCACAGGATCATCACTTTGACAAGAACGGTAATGGAAACAATGGAAATCTTTTCTTTTGTCTTCCTCTTCTGCTCTCTTAAAGGATACAGCCCTGAAATAAACTCCCCTTCCCCAGCCACTGCACGGCAAGTTGGTTACTTCTGTAGGCAAGGTGGCAGGTTAGTGACAGGAGGACAGTACCAAGCAGATGATGTCCAGGAAAGTTTAATTGGCTCCCCACAGGTCCTATACTTCCAATATCACTTTTGTAATAAATCCAAAATGTCACTTGTTAAATAACCCAAGGCCTTTCTTGTAATCACACAGGATTACATTAGAACATTAAATCAGACATAATTGGACTGTCCCATTTAAACATAATTTCAAGATTTAAAAAAAAAAATAATCAGACAGGAGTGTATTATATGTAATGAGAAATTTATTGTAGTTCCAAAAATATCTGCACTGAAAGTATAAAAGAATTTATGGGCAATTTTTTTTCCCTGAATATAAAAAGGACTAACTAGAGTGTTTTAATCTGCAGCCACTGAAGTAAGCACTCTTTCTGACACAAAGGGTTTGCTTTTACTAACAGTAATTAGATCTTTAGTCACCTGTAGAAGAAAATATTCAAATGCTCTGTTCTTTGCTGGTCTTATCTCTTTAAATTACGCTTTCTACTTGTTCTTGAAATAGCATCAACACAACTTCATTGGCTTGGATATTTTGACATATAGTCAACCTCACAACTGATTTCTCAAATGAAGGGTTTAGAATTAAACTGGAGTCTGTTGAAGTGAGATGCATAAAAATATTAATTTCCTTTCTGGAAAGTTTATTATTATTTATAGTCAGATACATTCACTATCAGAATGTTTAACTGAAGAAGAGGTTGAGAAAAGGCACAACTACTGTCAGCATTGCCACTTCCCTGGAAATTTATGTTCTTCAGGTATAATCAGAGAAGTTTTTTACAGAGATTTCCCACACCAGAAAGTGAGGAAAATGATTCGGCCAGAGGAAACTGCCCCGGCTGCACTGACATCCTGCCCACAGGGCAGCCCCAGCAGCCCGTGTGTGCACACAGGATGTGGGCAAGCACAGAAACACGCGCAGGCAGGATGTGTGCAGCCTTGTGGCACCAGCACTGCTTCCTCGCCAGGCCATTGTGATGCACCAGAGCTGTCCCCTGCCACGCAGCCCTGCATCAGAGCAGGGTGGACACTCACTCCTTCCCCACATGTTTCTATTCCCTGCTGGGGCTATGCCTTTTTACAACCATAAAACTAATGTACAGGAGGCTTTGCTTAAGATCTGATGATAATTAAACATGATCTGATTATTTTTGTACACTGGCCAGTCTCTGCCTTCAAACTATTTTGTGCTAATACCACTCTCTAAGAAAGCTTGTGCTTCAGGAAGAGTTTTGAGACTTCAATCTTTATTTCTCATGCTCTTTCTTTCTGGTGTGTTTTGCATGTGTTTTAAATGAATTGGTTTGGAATTTAGGGGTGGTGTGCTTCCATCTGTGTTTTAAAGTCTTAAGATTTCTAAATGTATACACTTCATATTTATATCATAGAGAACTCTAATAACCTTGTGGTATTACCATTTATTTCAGCTTGACATAAATCAGGAGCCAAGCAAAAGAGAGGACAGGTTTTTCTGTGTTTAACTAGGCTGTTTCACTTTGCTTGATATTCTCCATGACTTTATTTAAAAGCTTCCCTCCAGCTTCATTAAACTGCCTTTGACAGGCAGCAGCTTAATATACACGTGCACACACACATATGTATATACGTATTCATTTGAATTTGGGTTCTTTCCCTCCAGTCTCTGGTAATCATGATTTGTGTCTGGAGGGATGAACTGTCTAAAAATAATAAATAAGAGGCCATGAGAATTGAAAGCCAGCGTTCAGGTTCATCTAGAAAGAAATTAAGCAAATCAAGTTCAGGTTTATAAAGGGAAGCGAATTACCCTGGGGTCCCACACACTGGATCACAACTGACTTGATGGCATTTAATTGTATTGCAGGTTCCTGCCCTTCTAAAGAAAATTGCAGCACTTTCACTACAGCCACCTGGGGAGGTGACAACGAGGTTATCAGGCAGCCTAGAACTGCTGGAATAGCTCCTCAAATGCACCCAGCTTGGGAGGGCTCCTGGCGCTAACGACACCCTATACCAACACATTAATGCCCAGCTGGCCACTAACTAGCTTCAACCTTTTGCAGGTGTGGATGGGAGGAAGGGAAGTGACTCCTGGGGAGATAAAGGAAGACGAGATGGCCAGGAGCTGGCAGTAGGAGAAGTTGTTGATTATACAAACTGTGCTTTCAAAGTAGCTGTGGGCTGGTGCGGAGGCCACCTCTGCCTGTTCCCCTGGATCTGAGGCTGGCTTCCCAGCCCACTTGTGGATGCGGCTCTTGGTATGCTGGGAATGCTGTATACCACAGAGGTATGCAAAAGAGATGACTCAACACCACTCTGATCATGATCCTGCAGGTAGCCTAGGGATTTGGTCTTGATGGTGAGCCGATTATTATTTTGTCTCTTACCAAACTGCATATTTCACAGCAGTCTAATGTTTGCATGTTTTATTTGTAAGCCACTCTTGCTGTTTCATTAGTAGCTGTGTTAAAAGAGAAAAATGCCTTTCTCCCCACAAAATTATTTACTCTCTTTCAAGCAGACTGCTCCCAGCCTTTCTACCTCTTCCTAGAACCCTGAACCCACTTGAAGGGTTGTATTTTTGTTGTCACTAAACAATCTACTTCAGTTGGATACAGAAATCCATCTTTGATTTCAATTTCCCCTTAGGTGATTTAACTAGGCTCCTTGTTGAGAGCAGACTTTGAGATGGGTCTGGCGTGGTTTCTGAATTCAGCAACCCAGATGAGAAAGCCAAATTTAAAGGTGTTTATGAGTGTGTACAATGCACCCTCGCACACCTGCAGCCTCAGGCTGCAATGTGAAGCTGTGCAAATGTGTGTTGCTGCTGGGGGCTCGGGAGCTCTGTGGTGTTTCCTTCTCTAACTGCTGAGGTTTTGACCTTTCTTTGTGAAGGACTTGACTGAGGTAAATATGTAAGTAAATACCTTGTTGATACAGTAAGTCTTTGCACAGTTACCTGGTGTGAAATCCAGATTCCGGTTATTTAAAGGTTTGATTCTTACACAGAGTTTTTTGGGGGTGTTTTCAAATTATGACTTAATGTGTTAACTGAAACAGTGCAAATATGACCACTTAGATCTCTGGATTCTGGAGAGGGACTCTTCATTAGGGACTGTAGTGATAGGACATGGGGTAATGGGTTTAAACTTAAACAGAGGAAGTGTAGGTTGGACATAAAGAAGAAGTTCTTTACAGTGAGGGTGGTGAGGCACTGGAATGGGTTGCCCAAGAATGTCGCGAATGATCCGTCTCTGGTGGTGTTTAAGTCCAAGTTGGACAGAGCCTTGGGTGATGTGGTCTAGTGTGAGGTGTCCCTGCTTACGGCAGGGGGGTTGGAACTAGATGATCTTAAGGTACTTTCCAACCCAAACCATTCTATGGTTCTGTGCTTCAAAGATATGAACCTTCATGTTCCCAGGCTATCCAGGCTGCCTTGTTGCATTTCTCATTCCTTCAGTTAGTGATTCTGATAATCTGATGACACTTCCTTTGGGTTGTGAATGTCCACACTGATAAAGAGAACTGGTAGTTATTTTGGCAGTGTTTACCACCAGCCAAAGGCATGTAATACTCAGCAGAAGTCCCTCTCCTGCTGGATGCTTTAGGAAAAGACAGAATGGGTGGGTTTGGGTGTTTTTTTTTGGTTTGTGTGGCTTTTTTCTGCAGTTGTTGCCTCTTGTGTTAGTTCCATAGTGCAAGAATAGCAGTTTGTTATTTTATATCCAAAAGTGCAGGCTCAAAAGCTGCTGGCTGCAGTACAGGTGACAGGGTCTGCCCAAAGAGAGGAATAGTGAGAAAGCATGGCCACCAACATGGTCAATGCATTTCTGGTATAGCCAGACTGTGAGCACAACTTCTGGATCACAGCTGCTTTGGCAGGGCTTTAGCCAAACTGCATCATGACACAGCATATCCTGTGGGCAGAACAGTACTTTTCTTAGCTTGCCTGGATTCTGGATGTGAAGGTCACTTTTAAAAGCTGTACAAAAATTCTCAGCCATACTATCCAAGGGTTTTTCATTCTGCTTATACCGCAGCATACACAGAAACACTTTTTCCTAAAGCAGGATGCTAGTGTTGAGACAGAACCATCAGTTTCTCAAGGAAGTCCTAAAATCTCTTTGTCTCTATCACTGAGTAGAAGCTGCCTTCAGCTCAGGGCTTGGGTCTTGGGCTGTTGATGCCAATTAAAGGCTGCAGTTTGAAGAGACTAACTCAAGTATACGCAGTGAGGCTGTACAGGTACAACATGCTCAGAAAATTGTGAGCAGGATCACTAGGTTAGCTAAGTGCGTGCAAGAGATTCAACAGGGATGCTCGTTTAAGGCTGCCAACACCAGCTGCAGCAAAAGAAGGAATGCTGGTCTACAGAACATCTCTGGTTATTAATAATGACAATCCTTTATTATGATAGTGCTGCAGTACCTGTACCTTTGAAAGTATGAACAGATGCCTCTGCAGATTCACCCAGAAGCATGTGAGTTGGTGTTGCCTCCATAACCCATGCAGTCTTTTCCTATGTCAACATGCAGCAACAAAGATAGTTCCCACACTATGCAATGGGGCAATGAGCAAACCAGAGTGCCAGCCTTTAAGTTACACTATGGTATACCAGATAAGAGGTTGGAAGGAAAAGGGGCAGGGGAGAATACAGCTTGAGCAGCACTTGCTGAGACACAGCTTATATGATGTGGGCCTGAGGACAGGCCAAATCCTGCTTACCCTCATCCTGTGATTAGAAATAATAACTGACAGCAGGGGAAAAGGCATGGGATTTAGCCTGGTATGTGTTGCTTTCTTAATGGGGATGTCATTTGGCTGAATAACGCTCAGCTGCTGTTGAAGGATTTGGAGAGCAATGCTGTGAATGCACTGGAGAGTGGGAATAGGAAGCTCCTTCTGAAAACTGGGCTGCTCTTTGCTAGTTCTTCAAATAGCTGATTCCCGTTTCATTGGTCTTACAGGACTATTTCTGCATTTGTTTCTTTAAAATTAAAAACACAAAAGTAATAAAATACTTCCACTTAAAGGGTAAGAACCATGTTCTGCTCCACTTGCTCTTTCAGCTAGTCCCTTAAACTTCATATTTACTCTATCCCTTAAAAAATGTATTTAAACTGTTCCTTTGGTTTTGGATGGGGTTTTGTGCTGAACGTGGCATATTTTTGCAGCCACAGCTTGTGACAGTTACTAGGCGTTCCTGCTTTACTGACAAACGAGACTTTCACTTTCAAAATCTTTACCAAATTGTGCAATACACATTCTTTATGAGACACTGAGTTAGCATTTAAAAAAACCTAAAATTTGGCAGTGGAAAGACTGTTATAGTTGTGTGACAAAACTCAGATTGGAAGGAAATAGCTCACAAAAGCATGAATTAAACATCTAATTAAAAGTGTTAAGTCTCATTTTAATTTTCTTTAAAATACCAAAGACAGAAAAGCAGCTGCATGCTTAAAGAATGCAGTATGATAGGATCCAGTTGGATAGAAACACAGAACTGATAGAGAGAGCTCAAGGAAATATATCTTTATGGAAAATGTGGATTTTTTTGGGATCCTTAAAGACATGATTTATCACAGAGTAGATGTTTGTAAGGACTGCTTATGAAATGGATCTGAAATAGGAGTGGCAGAATGATGGGTTTTTTTCTACATTGTGGTGAGCAAATATTAGCTTAATTTTTTCAATTAGCAGATGATACTCCCCATGCATAGTCTTGTGCCATGGCTCTAATTTTGGACTAATGGGTTCACAGTGGTCTGACAAAATGGGCTCATTTTTAAGTGACCATAAAGATATGCAGCAGTCTCAGCTGAGGGTTGCAGTGTCCTGAGAGCAATGGTTTGAAAATGTTAGGAAATAATTTGGGTCCTTCTCCAGTTAGAATTACAATTCTAAGACAGAAAAAATTCATACCCCTATAATTTTAGAAGAATACTTTTTTTTTAATCTTCCCTATTACACATCTACTTAAAAAGAACATGCAGCATGACCCAGGATTGTTATCTATTGTTCAATAATGTAACTGGACAGACTAATATTTGCACTATGAATACGAAAATTGGAACACTAAGTTGCTTGGGCCATTTCATGTGATTATGGGGAAGAAAGCTCCTTGCCTAATTACAATTGTAATTCAAAATATATTTTAAAATATAAAATTATCTGCATTTGCACAGCTCAATCTAACAAGAAAGAATAGTACTTGTATCCTTCCCTGTGGGCTGTATCCTGTCAGACTGTGCAGAGAAGTCGGGTTCACAGAGATGAGCAGAGGAACTCTAGGAAATGAAATTGCCTCCTTGTTTCAGCCCCCAATCATGCAAAAAGCTCTACCTGCCCAGCCCAGAGAGTCCGGGTGCTTCTGCAAGCTAAAAGACTAGACTTAGATCTACCCTCTCCTTTGGAGTGGTTTTACTTTGGAGCAGCTGGAATGGAGCTCCTGATTTACACCACTTGCTAAGAATTAAGAAATGGGCTTTTGAGATACAAGAATTTTTCTTTTCAAGTCTGTCCTGATGCTGAGATGGCCCCTGTGCAGAGCTGAATAACCAGTGCTTCTAAGGAAGCAGCACCAGCAAAGAGCTGTGCATGGCTTTGTTGAGAGCCAAAGCGTATATACAGACTTACATGGGTGCTGCTGTAGTTGCATGTGGTCTTGCTGTACAGTAGGAAGTTTCTTTTGTGATTTGAAAATGCTCGTGTCTTGCTGTTTCTAGTTTGGAGAGACCAAAGAAGTGTGTCACTAAAATGCTGGGCAGGTTGCTGGACATATCTCGGGGAAACAGCTTGATCTCAGCTTGAAGGAACTCGTATGTTCATTTTGCTTTTATGTCATGAGAACTCGTAAGGCTTTACTTTATCTTCAGAAAATACCAGGGGTCTGATCAAGTGCATATGAATTGGTACACAATTACCACAGTAGTTCTAGGTGTATGTTTTACTCTGGGTTTGCAGGCACTGAAACCCAACGGGCCAGGTTCTTGGGTTTATGCCTTGCATGTCTGAAAAGCTGTGACCAACAGTGAAACCACTCAGTGGAACAGTTCTGCCCCAGTTCTTCCTTCTCCCTGAGACAGTGTTGCAGCCACATATGGCTGAGTGTTCTTGCGTGTGGCTTGGGGAATCAAGCAGAGCAATACATGAATTTCAATAAGTGTGCTCCCCCTCCACGCACAGTCCCACATGCCTTTCTCAATTTTGTTTCTGGATGGAACAATTAATGTGCAGGGGCTGTGTGAAGCCACGGGCAGCTAGAATATGGGTGTAATTTAGCACTACAGACAGAGTACTTTAGACAGGTATGTCGGGCAGAGAATCAAATTCAGTTCTTTTGTTGTGAAGTTTGTGGGCACTAGTCTATACAGGTAGAATATGTGCATTAAAATGCATTTAACATTACTGTGGGACATACTTTATAAATACTCTCATCGGGTCTAGATCTATAAAGAGTGCCTTACGGTATAACCAGGAATCACTGCGCGTGCTTTGGACTGAGAGGAGGGAGGATAGCATTCTCAGAAAAATCAATGAAATATTTAAGCAGAAAAAAGTAATTTTGTCTCTTTGATTTCATCTGGTAGCAACTGAAAATACATTTTTAGGCGCCTTTAAAGTACATCTAATTTTTCATTCACTGCCAGAAAAAAAGGAAATTTCTCTGGTTATTCATAAATACAAGAGCAGTATGAAGTGGTTACTCATTCAATATGTTATTGCACAACAGTGTTCTAAAGTAAGAGGTTTAAAAGGGTTGGAAATACAAAGCACTGAAGCATAGCAATGGTAATATTAATTTGCAGAAGGCAGCTGTATATGACTGTAATAACTGGAAACTGGATGGGGGAAATGGGTTGGACAACAAGATCAGCAACTTGTAAACATTCCTTCTCCTCTCCCTGGCCATTTTCCCCCTTCACTCCCCCCTCGCCCCCCAAAAAACCCAAACAAACCCACACAACTGAAAACTCCAAACATAACAAAGAAATTGGAGAAATGGCTGAAATGAAACAAAACATCAAACAATAACCAAGAGAGGGGTGGCAGAGGAGAATAGGCTAAGTCATGGCTGGAGAAAGGGAAATGAGCTATGAGACAATGGCTGGAAAGTTAACACTACAGCGAAAGGAGCTTTTTAATTAGAAAGTTAGTCACTGAAAGACTCCAACCTCTCCAGCCTAAAACCCAGAAATATTTCTCTGCATAGAAAAGGGTACTTGTATGCACATGCTGAATTCTCTGCCCACACACAGTATGCGTGAAGCTTTATAAATATTGCAGTAAAGGTTGAGCAAACAGCTGGTGCTGAGGACCTGGTGTCTGCGTTGCCCAGACTTTGGGCATTTGTGTTTCTTGTTGGCTCAAGCCTGGCCAGGCTTCATGTCCTGACTTGCACTGTGGAGTCAGCCTGCAGCAGGGGAACAGGCTGCTGCTTAGTGGAAACCAAAGTGAGATGTGGCCCAGTTTGATCCAGAGTCACTTCAAAAGAACTGTCTTGACCTGGAGCTGCCAACACAGATGCCCCATCCTGGAAGCATGGGGTGCACTCCTGAAGCTCTTGTGCCCAGGTGCTGCTGTTTGGGGTTTTGGTACTTGTAACCTTGTTGAAAGTTGATCAACAAGATCATTGCTTACAGCTGATGAGTCTTCTGCACATCTTGTGTTGTGGGTAATGTTTACCTTTGGCAGAATGATTGTGTGCTGCTTCTGCCCCTCTCACCTGAGACACAAGTAAAGGGCTGATCAAAATGAGATTGCTGTAACACTTCATGAAATGATTGCTGCGGACTGCTTGTACTTGATGGGGAGTTTACCTATATATTTCTATGTTGATGAAGTCAGATGACCCTGATAATCCTGCATTTCCTCTCACGTTTATTTGAAGAGCAATGCCCAGTCCCAGTTATTAAATACCACATGGCTGACAACAGAATTGATTTTTAGGCCGATATGCTTTAACTTCTTGTGCATTTGTTCCTCTGCATTTTGTGTTATCCATTACTCAGAGGAAACTACTCATAAATGGCATGGCATTTGTAAGTGGGGTATTAGTTTTAAGAGTTGTGTACCCCATCAGAATTTTAATTTGTTTTATTTAAAGTCCCATTTGAGATTAAGAGAAACAGGGACAAACCAAAACGTACTGGAAATGGTTATCATCAATGCATTCAGTATTGTATAGGAAACAACCAGATCCTTACAGTGCTCTCCAGACATTATATCTGTTCAGCAAAGGCAACACAGGAGGCTCTGAACCATTTGGCACTCTTTTTTTTTTTTTTTTTTTTTTTTTTTTTTTTTTTCTGTAAATGAGCACAGCTGGGGATTGTGGCTATTACTATATTTTTAATTGAGTAAGCAAGAAAAGAGATGTTTGCTCTACAGAAATGCAACTGGCAGTCTTCTTTCCACGAAGAATCAACCAGGAAAATAAATGGTGACATAATGATTTTATAACTTAAAGATACAGTTTGAAGTGGACCGTAAAATGCAGGGCAGGATAATAAAAGCAAACATTTCTATTGCATTGTCCTGCTCTGGTTGTCCTGAAGAGAACCATGTAGGTCCTGGCTTGGCATAGAGAGAAAAGGTGCCCAGAAGAATTTACTAATATTGTGTGTCTTTCATCATATCACTTTAGTTTGTTCCCCAGCAGTAGCACCTTGTGCTACCTGCCATGTTCAAGAATACAGATAGCCAAATAATCTTAAGATGGTGTATGGGTAGCAACAGCAGCTTAAATTAAGCCTGATCCAAAGGCGTGAGGAGTCACTGGGCCCAAAGCTGCTCATAGTTCCACCAGTGAAAACAAAACCCTAGCATCATGTGGTGGTGCATCCTCCACTCCTCCTGCACATCCCCCCTTCCCCTCTGGGCTGCTCCGGGATCTCAGGAATTCCTGTCAGGCCTTTGTGTAACAAGTTGAGGGGTGAAGCAACCCTTGACCATACCAGGAACTCTCTTGCATGGTTAAGGAGGGAGGTAGCACTGACTGTACCAGGAACTCTTGTTGCCTGGCTAAGGTAGGAAGTGAGAGTGGGATAATCAGTCATCCCCTGACAGCCTTGGAACATTCCTTCCCTTGATCGTAGCCTGAGTGGAACAGTACTATTGTTACTGGAGTTTTGAAAAATTTCTAGTAATTACTGACTTGGATTGTGGCCAGGATGGAAACTTACTGATGATTAAAGCCAATCCTATTGAAATGCTAGGAACAGCAGCCCTCAGTGAGGCCCTTGGAGCCTT
This sequence comes from Nestor notabilis, assembly GCF_000696875.1. Classification (NCBI taxonomy): domain Eukaryota; kingdom Metazoa; phylum Chordata; class Aves; order Psittaciformes; family Psittacidae; genus Nestor; species Nestor notabilis. The sequence continues at coordinate 60,960 of NW_009913295.1, forward strand.
CCTGGGCTGCAGCAGGCTGCAACCAGCATCTCCCTCTGACTGGGACACCTTTCAGAGCTCAGGAACTCTCCAGTTTGTGAAGATCTGAGGACTGCTGCCACAAGCTGATGACAGAGCCTGGGGTGAAGTCCCCTCCCTCACCCTTCAAGGCTCAACCATCGCCTATTGAGAAGTGCCTAGACCTTTGGTGTGAATATTTCACTGAACTCAAGGGGAATTTCTAACAGGTATATCTTTTATATATGATTTATCTTTGTGTCTGTGTGCATGTGTGTATAAACTGATTTCGGTATCCTATAGTGGGTTTAGTATGAATGTTGTCATCTTGGTTCTCTAAGTCACTGCTGCTAGCTTTTGTGATCCACCTTAAACTGCAAATAATCTTAGACAACTGCTAAATCTTGTGATCCACCTGAAAACTGCAGACTGCTACAAGGTCAAAAGCTGTGTAGAAATCTCATCTGTGGTAAATTGGTACTTCCACAATATCATATTAATATCACCTTTTGCTGACATCATGGATAGTGACTCCTTTAGGCAATCCTAATTGATTACATGTGTAACCTTTTGGACATAAACTGTTGACCAAGTCTGAGACTAAGATTGGACCTAGCTGTACCTAAGCTCCACCAGGAGTTTTAGAAAGCAAGGGGATCTATTCTGAACCTCGTGTCTCAAGGGGAGGGTCTCCTTTACCCTTTTGCGTCTGTAGTCTCTGTGTAAATCATTCTAAATCAATTCTAACTCCATTTTGCTTTGTATGTTTCATCCTTGTAGTAATAGTGAACCTTACCATTGATCTTTGGTAGCATTATTATGAATTTGTATTAAAATCACTTTTGCTAATACTTTTGATAGTGATTCTTTGAGAGACCCTAAGCCACGCTTTCATGAGCCTGTGCTGGCAGAGAGCTTTGTCACAGCCAGCAAACCTTAATGAGCACTGCTGGGTCGCCTCACAAGTGCATCTGGCTTCCCTGTGCCAGTCTAGGCTCCTGCACTTTGTTGCATGGCACATGTACACCTGAGGTCAGGCTTTCTGCCTGTGGATAACTGAGAAAGATTTTTTTTTTTTTCTCTAGTTATTCTCCTTAAGGAAATATTTCAATATGCTTAAAGGGAGACTGAATATCTTATATATTGAATTTTCATATCAACAAAATCTTGATAACCACCCATTATCTATGTGTCCTAGGTTTTATCTAGCATGAAGAAGACAATAGTTATTACTTTTTAAAGTATATTAATACTTAAAATGTAGGTTACTCTAAATCATTTTGTTTTTTTAAACAAAGTTTTATAGGTGAGTCTTATAAAATTGTGTTTTCCAGCCTAGAAAAAGGAGGTTGAGTTGCTTCAGATAGTAGAAAATAGAGTTACAGATAGGGCTGCCCCAAAACATTGGCTCTTAACTTGCTTGATTTTCTTTGAGCTATAGGAAAAGCAGAATTCCTGATGAAGTGGGTGTGGGGAGACATGTAAACTTGACATTTGGATGTAGGGGGTTTCCACTGTGTCAGGTGGGCAGGGAGCAGATTGCTTGTGGAAGGTGTTTGTACCACAAGATCTGAAAACATAAGCAAAGAAGCAATCTCATTTTCCAGTGGAACAAATATTCACCCTGAGCACTTTAAAAATTAGTCTCTAAGTGTGGAAAGAAAGGATAAGTGCTCATAGCAGATTCTCAAGCTTCAAGGGCACTATGACAGGTACAGTGTAGAAGTAGGGAAAATGATAGAAAGTGGGTTAAAACCCAAGCTTTTTGTTATCAATTTCTCATGTTTGTTCCTGAGACTTCCCACAATACTACTAGGACCATCATATCTTGGTTTACTTCCCTAAATGAATGGACTTGCTTTCCAGATAAGATAGTGACAAAATACATGTTTCAAACCAGAACAGGTCCTGTGATTCTCAGGAGGTAAAACTACCTACAATACAAATGAGGCCCTGGACTAAATCTCAGTGTATGCGAATAAACATCCTCCCCCAGTGTTGGGGAGGCTGCCTTCAAAGAGCTCTAAGTTTTGGGAGCTGTTTGATCTAGGAAATTAGTGTTAACTCTGTAGGAGGAGACAACTGTAGTAAATCAGCCCATATAATTATTATAAGTAAAGTGTTTATTCAAAGGATAACTTCCATGTTCCATTATTGGAGTGATGGGTGATGCTGGGCAAGTACTAGTACTTGAGCTAGCTACAGGGGGGGACAGGACAGAGTGCTTGGTGCAATGTTTAAAACTGAGTAGTTGATAAAACTGAAAATTAACGCTTTGCTATGAATCGCATGGCCCAAAATCAGAATAGCATGAAATAGTGGTACTTAAGGGATACTGAAGTGGGACTTGAAGGCAGTAGAAAACTCCTGCAAGGGAATAAAACATAATCAAATAGAATTTTGCATCAGAGTAAAGAATAATTTCTAAATTGCCACAATATTTTAAGTGAGAGCAGGCCCATTAACACAAGGGAAGAAAAAACCCCTGGGTTTGTCAATTAATTCCCAACTGTGGGATTTTATTACTTTTTTTTATGGGGGGAAGGACTGAGCTTGAAGTGGGAGGGGGTTAAAGAAGGGAAGTATTTATACCATTCTGGGACTGCTCTGTATCTACAGCAGGAAAGTAGTCTCAGTTTTGTACCATTTGCTGCCTGGGTGGTGGTGGTTTAAAATACTAGTTTAAAATACAGTCATATCTGCACTTTTTTGGCCTTTTATAAAGCACTAACATTTCAATTTGCATTTCTGCTTTAAGAAAGTCTTGTTACTTGTTCTCAGTTCAAACTTTGTCCTACTGGAACTGATTTGTTCCCTCTGATTCTGAAATTGTCCAAAACGAATTTCCTCCATATCATTTGTAGCCTTTAATTACCTTTGGGTTAATCTACCTCCTTGCAGGGAAGCCATCTAGTTTACCCAAACTAGTTCACAGGGAACAGAAAGTCCTGTTGCATGACCTGAGCACTGGGACTCTGCTGGCAGGAGGTGCATTAGCAGTGCTGGTGAGGGGCTCTCCCTAGGAAAACTGCTACCCAGCTCGTCCTACTCTGACTTTCCTGCCACTCATCATCACCACAGACATTTCACTACTCTGTACCTATATTCTGGTCTATAATGGCAGAAGGCAAGGTAAGCGAGTTGTTAATTTTATCCAATGCTAGGTGACTATGCAGCTAAAGAATTTATTTGCTGGAGATGCAGTGAGATAAAGGTCCTTTTTGGTTTGTTCTTTTCCATGAGCTGAATCTTAACACCATGCTTAGTTTAAGTCTATAAATGATGTACTACTGGATAGATCTAGATAAGGCTATATGGGGAGAAGCCATTTGCACTTAAAAAAAGTTCAAGCTGCTGAGTAGGCTGTGATAGAACAAAGTTGCCTTGTAAAGGCTTGGGTTTCTTCCCTGTAATTCTAATCTGCAAAATGTTACCTGGGTTTGGTTTTCATATACCCATTAGCTGTTTAAAAGGTAACCATTTCCTGAAGCAATAAAATGGTAACATTTTTACAATTAACATTAGCAACATATGAAATGATGTAGAAGTGCTTGTCTGAATGATTAAATGCAATTTGCCATCTCTGATGCTACTCTGTACCCTATGACAGGTGAAGGTAATGAAAACAGTGAAGTTGATTTGTACTTTGCCACAAAATCTTGATCTGTAGTAATACATACCAGCTTGAAAGTATGGCGGAGCTAGGAAAACTACACATTTCATATGGAGAAAATGGTAACTGTTACATTACCACCAGTCATGCCAGAGCTTCATCTCCCTTGAAGCAAAGACTTAAGAAGCAAGATACTTGAAAAGTCAATCAAAATTAATTAAGAAATTACAAATCGATCAATAATACCCCAAAAAGTCTTATGACCTCAGTTACTTCTTTAAGCATAAACAAGATAATCAGATATGTTTCCTGTCTAGAAATAAGATCATTGCCAATTAACTTAGGACTTAATTACCTCTCTACGGTACTGAACTTTAGATGCATCACAGACTGTCTTAACATTCTTATTAGTCACTGCAGTGACTCTAGTATATTTTTTATTTATTATTATATAACACATTTACACTTATGATGCTATTAAAAAACAAAGCCTTCAATATGATGTTACAGTTAATGCCACATAAAGGACAGAAGCATTAAATGAAAGTAGAATTAAACAGACGATATAAGTTTACATTGGAGAACCACCAGTCCAGCTTCTGCTCTTTGCTGGGAGGCATCAGCATAAGAATTTATACCTTTAGGAGTATCAATTTTCCAGTGCCCAGCTATAATTGCTCTTTATTTCTGGTCATGAGCTATTGGATTTGCCAGCCCTTTGGCAGCTCAGAGAAGTCACGGTATAGCACTGTAATGCAATCCATACCTTTTGAAGATGCTTTCTGCTTGTCTGTTCTGTAACAAAACTTGGGACAATCTTGATTTTTATTTTTTCTTTCACGACATCGCAGCAATTTCTTTTTTTCTGACACCTCAGTGACCCAGTTTTCTTCTTTTGCTTCTCTTTCTGTTTTAATAACTACAAGCTGCTCTTTTTCCAAGGCTGAGAAGAATTTGTTCCATGTTTGCCAAGAATAAACAGTCCAGCAGAACAAGTGTTCTCTCTGCTGAACAGAGGAGCGAAGAGAGAAAAAGTTGGATCAGTGCAGACATTTAAAGCTGTTCCTTTGCTCAAAGTGGATGTTAATGTTGGTTGTTTGGTGGCGTGTGATAAATATCTCCAGATCACTGAGTGTCTGGAAATAAACCTACGCTATAACTTATATGCAAGTGTAACTATTGCTTGTGAGCTGGCAATAACAGCACCAGCACACATCTTTTGTAAATGGGTATTTTGTCTTTTTTACAGCTCTAAAATGGTCACTATGAAAGTATTCCAATCTTTTATTTAAAAAATACTGTCACCTTGTCTATAAGTCAAATTCTTTTTGGGTACCTTTATGCACTCTTT
>NW_009913295.1:65951-79048 GCF_000696875.1 Nestor notabilis
GAACAGTAGGATCTAGTCTTCACCTTTGGCTTTACCACAGTTTTAGCTGGCATTCAGGGCTTTGGCTGCTTTACCATTTTATGACTGATCTGGACAAATGGGGCTAGGAAAGCCAATGTACCTTTTGGCACTGATCATATTTACAGCAAGAGTGGGCTAAAAGCAATATTTTGTTTCATGAAAGAATCATTTCAGCTTTAAGAAAAGCTCACGGCTCCCATGTGTATTATCTTGTGGTTTGGGGGTTGTTTGGGGTTTTTTGTTTGTTTGCTATGTCCAAACTTAGGAAGTAAAACAATCTGGTATCTGCTTCAAATCTGGCAACTAAACATTGGTGGATTTAGGACTAGCAGGGCTTGTTTTGAGAAAGAAACAGGCTCACAGAGAACCCTTTGACAGGATTGAACCCCATTCCTTTACAGTGTCTTAAGATCAGGAGCTTCCTTGTCCAAAACACTCCTGGGTACCTGTTTTGTGACCAACTTGCTAACAATGCATGTGCACACATGATGGTGTTGCCACAAGCTAAACTGAAGCTTCTGCATCTCTCCATCCACTGGTTCTAGGCTGGGACTGCAGTTAAGATCTCCAACAGGACAGCATCTCTGACAGGTGCTGTATATACTTCATGAACACGTTTTCCTTTAATTCATGTAGAGATTGGTCACATAACATTTTACCTGGATCTAGGAGTATGTCCATTACAATAAAGGAGGTGTTTACCTAGGGAAGTGGATTTGGTAGAATCTGCCAAATGTAGTAGGTGAGATTTTTTTCTAAAAAGGCAAAAGGAATCCAAAATGAAACCCTTTTGTTCTAGAATAGAAGTATCCATCCTGGGAGTATCCTTTCAGGGAGTAATTCCTGGCTCACTTCCAGGAATAATGTTGTGTGAGGACTCGCCCCTTTCTGTTGTCTCATGGGTGTTTTCCTTCTAAATGTGATGCAGTCAACATAAATACCCAGTGCTACATACAGAGATGAGCTTGGTTATCTTAGTATATAATTTTTTTCTCAATTGCTATTGAACAGTTAAATACTTTCACAAAACTGAGTGTTATCTCAATGCATTTATTGAGCACGTTTTCTACAGAGGCTACATTAGTTATTTGTAGGAAAAAAGGCAAGGAATGCAGAATGTCTTTTTCTTTTCAGATGTTGTCCTAGCTGCCAAGGACATATGGCCAATAAAAGTAATGTTGTCAGAGGACGAATAGATGACTTCCTGCATGCATGTCTGCCTTGGTTTGTGCATGGGCTTGCTAGCAAAAACACGGGAGGAGGTTGAGGAGAACTGGTGGCGTTCATGCAGAACTCATTTCTTCAGTATTATGAATCTTCTCTGGTGCTTTTCTTTTAGGCCCCTTGTCCTTTCCTCACTATTCTTAATTTCACAGGGTAAAGCTAAATCTTACTCTTGGGTAACTGTCCATAGTTAATGTCAAGGATCATACGAGCCTCTGTTCTTACGTGCTGTGGTTCAGGTGCTGCTTTGCCTCTGCTTGGCCCCAAAGCCAGGCTGAGCAGGGAAGCAGCTTTTGCAATGTGTTTCTCTGGGTTGGCTTGACAGTGGCTCCTGATGTGCAGGGAGAAAATGATGATGGTATTGCTATTGCTGGGTAGTGCAGAAGTACTAATATCTTTACAGGCAGTAAAGAATTGAGTTATGCCTGGACATTTGCTAGTTATGTACTTGCTCACAGTCACGCAAAGAGCCTGTTCGGAGATGGAATAGGGCACATCTACTCTGCTTCCTTTTCCTGTGATTTAAAGGACACTCCTAATCATGACTTTATTATGCCTGCCACACACTGCTTATAGTTCTGAAAAGAGCTTGACTGAGAGTGCTGACATTTCTTAATGATATTTTGATCATTTTCCTGTAAATTATACTGTTAGGAAATGTGCCATGAGGAATAGAGGAAGGAATGGAGAATTTTACTTTCAGCCAGACTTAGATGAGTAAACCTTGCCACAGTCCTGGGTGTTCAAGGTCTTTTTACGATGCACTTAAGATATCAGGGGCCACATTTGAAACTTCTACTGAATTTAAACAGGGTTTGGATTAGACCTTTGAATACTTAACCATTTTTTTTTTTATGCGTATACTGACTGTCACCAGACTACTTTTGCAGTCTTCAGCTCACCAAGTTCTCGTAAGCCTCAAGAGCAAAACAATGCCATCATTGCTGCTGCTCAGGAGCGATAATTATACCAGGTACAGAAGCACAGACTTAGAAGATTAACTTCCCTGAGCCAAGTGAGGAGGGAAGCAGCCTGTGGCGGAAGGTCAGGTTGATGGCAATTATTGGCATTTTTTTCATACTCAAGTACTTTGCTCTGTTCTGGTAACTGGTGGCTTAGGAGAGATGAAAATTCTGGGAGATAAAATATTAGGGCAAGGAGAAGAAAAGGGGAGGAAAAATATGAAATGTGTAACACATGGCAATGGTGCTGTTATCTTGGCAGTTCATGAATGACACAGCAAATCCCAGACACTACTGTGTTAATTCTGTGGGCAGTGATACAGACTCTTCATGTTCAGCCTACCCAGATCAGAGGAGCTATCATCAGTAGTTGTTACCAACAGAAGCCTATGCTGTTAAAAACAATCCGACATCAATGGCGGATGGCACTGAAGCTTGCAGCAGCTTTGGAAGGTTTGCTTTATTTGTATTAGCTCTGTGATGTGTTCACTGCATGGACCAGAATCTGGGGGCCCAGAGGGCAACAGCTGAGAGGGTCCTTTATTAGTAGCACATACTGGGTATTAGCAAAACCATGAGCCTACCTGAAATAAGCCAAGATAATCTCTTTTAAGACCATCTTCAGCACGAATGGCCAAGCCCGCAGTTGCTTCCAGCCTTTGAGTGACCAGGCAAAATCTGATCAAATGTGTTGACCCATACCAGAGCTCCACTTTTGATTACATGATGGTCAGCACTTAGAGTATGAAATAGTTTGCTTTATCTGGTCAGCTCTTAAAAGATGCAGCAGCAACTTAAATGTTGACATTTAAGTTCAACTGCCAGATGCTTTTATAGAGCTATCCAGCCCAGGCAATCCAACCTAAGTAATGTCTACTTAATGGCATCTAATTCGGCTGCTTTGTTGTTTTTTCCTTCCATAAACAAACACTAAAGTTCTCCATTTCTTCCATGAGCCAATTGTAAATCTAAGGAGCAGCTGGAAAATACAACATGCAAGTTCCAGATTTCCTAATGGATAACATAAGCATATCACACCTGCAATTGCTCTACCCATAGTTAATGTACCTATTGCCATTTGCAAGTAGTTTAGCCCTTCTGCTTTGAAATTCTTCAGTCAAGCAGACCACACACTCATAAATTGAAGTTATCTGAAACAAATATTGCCCTTCCATTTTCTTCCCCTCTAAAATCTTTAAAGATTTTAGACACATGTAAAATGGAGCTTAGCAGAATACATACTGTTATCGGTGACTAGAGCCAAGCAATCAATCTTAGAATCATCCCTGGAGTGCACTAGCATTTCCTTGCACATGGGTGCTTTCAGAAAGCAAGTAAATTACCTGTTTAGAGAGATTAAGTGAGTTGGTGTAGTAACCTGCAAACTATAATTTAAGGAGTCAAAAGCCTTTCTCTCCCCACCCCCTTCCACAGAAATTAACAACTCCAGTAGCATAATGTTTCTTTTGTACTGCCGCTCTCTCTACAGTAAAATATACTTTATTACTATTTGGAGGCTTTATCCCTTTATGACAACCAGTATCAAGAGTAATATTACACCAATAACTTGGTTTGCTAAGTATTAATACAAGGGAAATTATGCTAAGAGCACTGTGTGAGTTTAATTGCAATTCACACTTTAATATTTTGATGCAGCTGTAAAAATGTAGAATGAGAAACATTACCTTTCTATTGGATACTAATAAATTGTGTTGTGGAGGAGGATATGAGCTGTACTTGCCATAATGAAGCGCATTCTACTTCCCATCTTTCTGTTCTGATCTTGCATGTGTACGGTTTCATAGAAAGGTTCAGCAAAGGTGTTATAGAACAACTAAGAAATGAATGCAGGGTTATATATTTTTATTTACAATAATCAGAAACAAAGTGAAAATAATGTAAATCATCTTGCTTATGTAGTATTTGTCAAGCATTATGTAAAACATGAGTGTTTAGAATGAGTTCTATCACGTTTGGTTTGTTGGGGCTTTTTCTAGACTTTAAGCTTTCCAGGTTTAGATGCATCTAATAAAATGGCATTCTGAGAAATACTCAGGGTGATCCTTTTTCATTTTTTCCTAATAGAAATGACATTTTTAAACTGCTATGCTTTTCTCTATTTCTGTTCATAAATGAGGGATACACTGTGGCAGCAATGCTTCCATGGAGCAGAATCATAGAATAGTTTAGGTTGGAGAAGGCCTTTGAGATCATCAAGTCCAACTGTTAAGGCAGCACTGCCAAATCCACCACTAAGGCATGTCCATAAGCACCACATCTACATGTCTTTTAAATACCTCCAGGCATGGTGACTCCACCACTTCCCTGGGCAGCCTGTTCTGATGCTTAACAATCCTTTTGGGGAATTTAAACCTCCCCTGGCACAGCTTGAGGCCATTTTCTCTCATCCTATCGCTTCTTACGTGGGAGAAGAAACCAACCTCCACCTTGCTACAGCCTCCTTTCAGGCAGTTGTAGAAGAGCAGTAAGGTCCTCCTTGAGCCTTCTCTTCTCCAGACTGAACCCCCACAGGTCCCTCACCTGTTCATCATCACACTTGTGCTCCAGGCCCTGCACCAGCTTTGTTGCCCTTCTCTGGACCCGCTCCAGCACCTCAATGCCCAGAACTGAACACAGGATTCGAGGTGCAGCCTCCCCAGTGCTCAGTACAGGGGAATGATCACTGCCCTGGCCCTGTTGGCTATACTAGTACTGATAGAAGCCAGGATGCTGTTGGCCTTCTTGGCTGCCTGGGCACAAGCTGTCAACCAGCACCCCCATGTCCTTTTCTGCCAGAAAGCTTTCCAGCCACCCTTCCCCAAGCCCATGGGGTTGTTGAGACCCAAGTGCAGAACCCAGCACTGAGCCTGGTTTAGCCTTGTACAAATCTTGCTGGGCTACTCAAAAAGCAGAGAAATATGGGTAACCATTTGCTGAAGGCAAATGCCTATTTAGCCCTGGACTAGGACCTCAGCACATAGTATCTGAGGCTATCCCACAAGAGCCCTCAGAAAAAGAATGTAATCTGTGGTGCATGCAGCACAAAATTACATGTGAGATGTTTGAGTTGTTGACCCCTTATGGTGCTTCCAAGTAGCTTGCCCTTTTTTTCTTTTTTCTTTTTTGGTTCTTTTTTGTGTGTGTGTGACAGTAACTAGTCATGCTTTGGTTACTCAGTTGCTTTCAATCAGCTGTCTGTGCTCTGGATCAGTTGCTACAAAAGGCACTAGTTCTCATGTTCAGTCATTATAGCTCAATGAGAATAAAGCTGAAATCAAGGACTCTTATGCTGGACACTGCAGATAGCTACAAAAAGATATGGTTTCAAGTTAAAGATCTTTCAATTAAGGCAAATAAATGACTGAAGAAGGTAGGCTGCACTCAAAGATCTCAAACTTCCATGTTTTGCATGTTCTGAAGTAACTTGTACGTGTTTGAAGCACAAATCCTGTGGGGTTTCCTGATACCAGCAGCAACTGAAAGGAGCCTGAGCTAACAGTTTAGTCTTATGTTCTGACATCCAGACTGAAATATGCATAACTATATGACTTCAGGCAAATCACTCAAGCTCTTCTCTGCTGCTACAGTAGCTGGGAAGCAGAAATAAAAATGTTTCTTTTCATCCCCATTATATTTTCTGATCAAATTAGAACATTACGTGTGTTCATTTGCACCTTAGATTATTTTCAGAGAAGTGCATGTATAGGTGGGAATAACTTCTCTACTGCTGATATGGACAGAGCATAATCTCCTGTAGCAGCACCTTCCTTAATTTATTGGTAGAAAGGACAAGATTAGCCACAAAATATTTTGGTATCAGTGCTTTGGTGTCACACTATTAACAGCAATACAAGACTTCCTGGAAAAGCTGATAAAGACCCAGCTTGCATCCTCAGGGAGGATAGCAGAGCACTACTTGAACAAAACTGCTGACCACCTACATGTAGCTGATACTAAATAGTAGTTTACTCTGATTTTTCCTTTGAATGTATGTGAATCATTGTGTGCGGGTAGGGGAGATGATGCAAGATTGCTGGTTAATTTGTTCTCTTTTCTGAAGTACCTGTTCTGAGAGAAATCAAGACTTGTAATAGCAACATTTACCTTTTCCTATCAGGCTTGATTTTCAGAGGTCAGTGTAGTTTTCCACTGGCCTCAGTGGATTTTTTTTGGGTGAGAACAATTTAAGTGAACAGGAGTTTGTGCACCACGTCGCCAGCAAGTTGTGTCCGTTCATGTCTCATAGCTTGTAACACCTTGCATTTTCCCCTTCAATTCCTTCTCCCCCTCTTGATCTGGGTATTTTGTTGTATCTGGTTTTCTGCCCGTGTTCTCAGGCTTAGCACAGCTGACTGCACATTTCTCTCATTCTCAATCTAAACCCATCCATGTGTCTTGAATGAGCAACTTGCACAGGGATCTTCTCAATTAAAATGTTCACAGAGTCATTAAACTAACTAATGGTGGAAACTTCAGTAGAAATAATGCTGTAATGAGACAAGCTTTCATCATCTCGCTGAGGAAAACATATTTCACTTGATTCAGATAAATTATATGCCCCTACATATTATGATCAATATTTTAGCAAGACTTAGCATTTAACTGTGTCATTTCTGAGTAATGAATAATCACGTTGAGTATATGAAAAATGAGTAATGACAGATATCACTGGACTAGTACGTTTTCTACTTCTCAAAATTATGTTTAAATTTTTACAAAAATGTTGTATAAAGGATTCAATGACTCAAACTTGTTCCTTCTAATGGATATCTATCATCTGATGCTGCATCTGCTCTCAAAGTACAGGTTAACATAACTAATTCTAGAACATGGTCAAATAGTTCTGCATTTTGACAGCGGAAAATGAAACCCAGTTGTCAGGAAATGTATGTGATAAAACTGGATTTCAGAAGCTGAAGGCCTCAGCAGACCACTAAAATTACTCTCTCATGTTGCATAATGGCAGTAGTACTTAGCAGTTTACAGCTACTTCATAGCTTTGTTATTATAGGAAACATAAGAGGTGTAAAGTAATTTTATCAGAAAGAATATCTAAAATAATGATTTTTAAATAATGTGCAGAAAACTACAGTAGCTGTCCTGAACTAGGCAGCCTTTAATTTATTTACTTGCCTCTGCTTATTATATCACATTTCTTTTGTGTACAGCCTTCCAAATGGCTCTTGCCCTCATTTTTTTATGTTTATGCTTGAACCTACATTTTTAAAAGCACAAACCAGGACCAAAGGAAGTGTTTTGATTTTCCTCTAAAACTGCCAATGCGATTTCAAGCACCTACTTAAGAAAATCTTTGCCTCTTAAGGCCTGTTGAATGAACCACCAGTAAATGTGGCCTTAGAAAGATCACAGAATCGGGAAGCACTTGTCACTGTAATCCAAAAAGAAGTCTCTGTATCCATAATTTTTTCTCATTCAAGTAATCAGTCACTTGATTACATTGATCTGTAGTCGACTTTTTTCTTCCAACAACTGATCTGTCGTGGAGTTCTCAGGTTGCAATTGGGGTGATAGATACTGTTCTGTATTTTCAATATCCTTAGGCTGTAGTTGGCTGTTCTGCTCTCAATTGACTTCTTTTTTTCACGATGGTGAGCAGGTACCTAAAACTAATTTGCTAGTATATGACCACTGACATGGTGACTTGCTCTTGTAGCTGGGTTTAGTGGTGCAATTTTGTACTTCTAACTTTAAAAAAATAAATATGGTATTCATGAGTATACCCTAGTTCAATTGTCTTAAAGAGACGCAGCAATCACCTCAGTTGTTATTTCTGGACCTTTAAAATTAAAACAGAGTGAACAAGAAGCAGAAGGGTCCATGATCACTTAGGTCGAATCTTCCCTCAAGCAGCTCCTTGGAGGAGGTTTGTACTGTTATCTATAAGAAGCACTGGTCGTTTTAGTCACCTATACCTCACAAAGAGGCTTCTATTCCTCACAGAGTGGACAAAAGGCTTTTCAGGTATGCCCTCAGTGTAGCTGGCTGTAAGGTTTCCTTTCAATATTTAGTTATTTTAGTGTAGTCCATATAAATTTCTAATGGTTCTGTCATTTTATGGAAGAATAATGTCAAGAAGATCAGCTATAATCTTCTCATTATATTTACATAAATACCATTCTGCTTTTAAACTCCTTTCCAAGTGTGGCTTTTTCACTCAAAGTGAAATTCTTCCTTTGTCAATATTAGTGTTTTCCTTAGGGATGAAACAGCTAATAATCTATACTATATAATAGGAAAATTCCCATTAATGCTATCACAAGGATGATGATTACTGACTCTTATAGGGCTAGTTTTCCACAATGACAGAAAGGCATTCTAAAACGCATTTTCATAAATTAGGTCGTTTAAATCAGTTCAATATGTAAGCCACGGCAGCAAATTTTTCACTTGGCAGCTCTTCATTGTGTAGCTTGGATTAATTCTGATTCTGTCCAGTTATTCACTTTTATCCTCAAAACTGAATTTTCAGTAAATGTAGTGACATCACAAAAGGGTATAACATCATTTGGTGCCACCCACCTCTTCTGGCTGTGGAGATGACTTCACAAGGCACAACTGCTGTACCACCAGTCACAAGTGAACCACTTAAGTTACAAGGCAGCAGTTTTACACTAGGGATGAGGGGGGAAAAAAGAAAGTGGTAGTGGAGTTGCACCCCAGGCCCAATGATGGGAGTAAATGGAAGTTATACTACCCACTTTTGGAAATAGATTTTTAAGAGCATAAGTCATTTAACGACCTTACTCTGGGGTGCCTCAGTGCTAGAGCTGTACAAACACATGGTAAAAGACAGTCCATGCCCCAGTGAGTTTAACAACCCTCTTGGTTTCCCCCCGGCAATGCCATTATGCTCCAACCCTCTCCTCTGGGGTAGGATGAAGGCCTCTGCCTCCTCCTCCTGATTATTTTAACAGACCTCTGGTTAGCGCGCAGAGCGAACCCTCTAGACTTTGCCGTCAGCACTACAATCCTTTCAAAGCTCACCTGGCAGGTTTCCCAGAAAAGCAAGACACGGTCATTTAAGCTGGTTGCCAGGAAAAAGACTGAATAATGCTCATTCGAGCTATTTGTTTGGGATACTGGTTCTCACTTTATGAAATAAATATGCCAGACGTTCATCTCTCGAATGAAAAGAAATTGCTGCAATGGTCTTGCACTGTTCTCAGCAGAACCTTTCCAAGACCTCTCAAAGGCCTTTGACAGTCCATCTTGGATGCTCTAATCCTGATGCTATTTCTGTATGGAGTATCAGTTCCACCAGGTCTTCCAGGGCTCAGATGGAGTTCAAACGGGGAGGCTTCTCTATTATTCTCTTGTAGCTGGGCCTGAAGATCTTTTTCTCAAGTCAGACCTGGCTTTTCCTCAGTGTAAAAATCTTAGGGGGGTGATACCCAAACCCACTAACTTTCATGCAGTGCTCTGTGCTTGCCAAAGAATGGATGTGTGGGCTGGTACTTTAAAGGTATTTTCTATACTACAACACTTGTTACATCATACCAAAGTAGGATGTAATAAGCTTATAGGATCCATTAATGGCTGGTGTCTGGATGACTGGCTGTGTCTGCCCATGGCAAGCAGACATTTCTGGTTTTCTTGCAACACAGCAGGAAGTAGTCTCCTGACTCAAGTCTATTGGCTTCCCCATGCATCAGTAAAATGCTCCCAACATCCTGTGTAACTGATCAAATATGTGGACAAAAATTCCAGACATCTTCAAATGGGTATCCATTTGTGAAAACATAGTGATCCTGTGCAATTAAGTTGGCATAATATAGTAATGTTTTTTCTAGAAAAGAAACATTTTGTCAGCATTTAACAATCTCCTAATAGGGGAAAGTCTTTCCTTAAATGAATTTTGATTTCATCCAACCTCCTTATTATATACATGGAATATTTCATGTATGTGGATGCTATTTGCACTTTTTTATGCTTTGCATTAGGGTTGATATTGGACATCTAGACAAATACTGAAGCTGTGCTTGGATTCTCTTGCTTCCTTGTTGCTAATCCTGGATGGCTACAGGATCTGCTCTGAACATATTTATTAGAGATACCGCACTGTGATGTTAGTAGAAGACAGGAAAGTCTATTTTCCTAACATAGGGTGATCAGGCAATTGAACTTGAAGAGGATGAACATAAGAGAGTGATCTTATCAGGATAACAGAAGAAAGGAGGAAAAGAGGAAGGGAACAAGATATCAACTTTTCTTGCCTGGTATTCCTCCTCTGTGCTAATGCTGTCTGCCATATATTATTCTTTTTGTTTCCTTCATAAAAAGGAAGCTTTGCCTAGTCTTACATTTCTGCAAAGTGCATTAGAGAATATCATCATAAAAATCACTGAAGACAAGACAGTACTTCAGCAGCTTATATACAGACATCATTGCTGTAAAGTGCTTCTGTCTTTTGAAAGCAACATGGCAGAAAGAAGGAAACTTGATGTGAAAAGCCCTTTTACCATGCTTTTGGACTTCAATTTTCTGGCTGTGTTTGTGTTTCGGAGTTGGTGCAGTAGTTTTGTTTTATGCTGTGCGTTAGCTTTGGTTCCACTCATAAGGAACATACAGTTGTTCAATCGGTTAAAAAGCTACTACACGGATTGCTTCTGCATGCCAGGCTAGAAGAAGGTAAGAGCCATGCTAAGGCCATAAGCAATTGGTTCGGTTAAAGGAAGGGATTGCAGCAGATGGCCTCCTCTTCATCTGCTCACATCAGCCTATCGTTTACAATTGGTAAGCATGAAATAAAATTAAATCTTAGAAGATAGCCAGCTGCTTTAAAATCTGCAAACCTGAGTATTGGCCATAAACTGAAAAACATGAAAAAAAGGAAAAAGGGGGGGGGGGGGGGGAGGGAATGAGAGAGAAGGATAAAATTAATCCTAATTAATTAATAAAATGTCTATTTGAAAATCAAATTGGATTTTTATTTTTTTTAATAGAATTTGATATTTCTTTAATAGAATTTTTGCACTTTTGACCACTGGGGCTCTCCAGATTCCTAGTTGGGTGACCCTCCCTCTTGCTTTTCATAATTGATGTGCATCTATTTTGTGATAGATTTGGTTTCTGATTGTTTTGGTCTGGAGTGACTTTCTCATAGCTTTTGAACACGGTGTCTTGTCTTGGCTAGTTTTGAAGGTTTAGACTATTCTGGCTGTTTTAAGAGTTGCCTGGCTAATGTGCAGAGTGGCAGTAATAAACAGGAACCTCATTATTATTGGCTCCCTCCCCCACCCCCCCGATGTTTTTCTGAGTGGCAAAGCATCCTGGCGAAGGGATCACACAGTGTTGCAGTCTAAGCACTGCAATACTTTCAACATGATTGCTGGGTTATCTGTGTGCTTCTCTTGAAAGCATAAGTTTGCAAATGTATTAGAGAGGACTTTCTCACCACCTGAATGGCATTCTTGAGGTTTTTTCTGTGGCGTGTGGCCAACATATAGAGAGGTACCAAAAGACGGAGCTGAAACCCCCTATGACCAATCTGCATGTGACTATTGTGGGACCTTGTAACATCCACTGCACACCTATGAGTAGAGCATGATGTAACTCAATGTGTCCTTGCAGCTAGCTCTGGACGCATCTTAACATACGCTACACAAGAGCTTAGCATTGTGAGCTCGCATACAATAAAAATACCAAAGAACCCTGTTTCCTAAAGGAGTCTAGAAAAACTTACTGATGGAAGGATTATTTATCAGGATGTGAAAGCATTCTCCTTCTTACAGTAAGAAAACTTATCAATACATTTTCAGAAACAATTATTGTATTAAATTATTCTTGTTTCATAAAATAGGAGCAACAACGCTAATAAGAGAACAGCTCTGCACAGTTAAATAAATCACTTGGGCAGCATGGAGATGATAATTACAATTAGGATGGCAAGAAAATAAACATTACCTACACATATGCACTTGAAATTGAGTAACAACATACATTCAGTAACTAAAATTCTTCCATAGTTCCAAATGGGAAATTTAGCCATAGAGGCAGCACGTGATGGATTCCTACTTTATACATGCATCTGTCAATGATGATTTTTTCTTTCTTTCTGATTTAGCAGCTTTAGGATATATAAGATTTATGCACTCATGCCAAGAGCTGTTCTCACAGAGTTGGGCTAAATGTTCTTGTGCTACCTTCAAACAGATGCTAATGTTAACTTAATTTTCAATGTATTAATGTAATTTGTGTGCTTTATCTAAGGTGTTATAAATTTGCTCTCTGTACATGTTTAGTGCAGTATGAATGAGACACAGAAAGAAAAATCAATCATTGCTTCACAGAGAAATATGAACTCTGTTAGCTTCATTTTTCACACTGTGAAAATGACTTGACCTTCCTTTCCTCAGAAATCCAAATATCTCCAATCTGTATTCAACTGCATAGCTGGGCACAAATTTTCCATTAACATTTTCTGGATAGAAAACTGTGATTTTATTCTTGTTGTTTTGTGGAAAAATAGGGTTTTCTTTGGATCAAATGGAGTATTTTCAACAGAAAAGGTTTCTGTACTGTCTCACAAGGGTTGCAGTTCAGTTACCTTTGCCTCTGCAGCTGTGGACCTGACCTCAGTCTCTCTTGCCTGACCCATCATGGCCACAGTCCTGCCATTCCTCCTTCAGGAACAGGGACAACAGGGTGGCTGGTGGGTGGCTGCAGCTTGGCTGCTGAGCCCTGCCTTTGGAGCAGAGCCCTGAACAGGCCCTCACTATTACTTCTCCGTATCGTCCTCCTTGCCTTTGTGTCTCCCTTTGCGTATACAGCTGATGTGAGCTTAGCGTGAGATGTACGTAGGTTTGAAAGAGAGAGGTTGAGGCTGGGATGCCCCTTCCCTGCTTCAAACTCTGTGTCCCGCTGTCTGCT
>NW_009913295.1:79099-79576 GCF_000696875.1 Nestor notabilis
CCATTCGGCACAACCTCCGCAGCTCCCTGGGTTGTGCTTCTTACCCACGGCCACTCCGACTCACCGCAGCAGCAGGTGCCCAAGGCGGGCAGGCATTCCTCCCCCAGCCCTAACTGGGGACAACTGCCAAAGCCACCCACCAGGAGCATCCTGCAGGATAGCTGGCTCTGGGCTTGTAGAGCAGGATGTGCAGGGCAGGGCCTGGTGTGATGGCAGCAGGACTCATAGCCTCATGGGCACAACCACAGCCAAAGTCGTGCTGAGCCAGCATTCCCTTTCGCAGCAGACTGTGGCGAGCAGGACCAGGAGACCTTGCTGACAGTATTATCCCTGGTCAGAGCTGCTGCAGGAGTTGGGAACCACCGTTGCGTTGTCCACAGTAACTGTAAAAGAGGTCGTGCCCAAGGGCAGTTGAACTTTCTGTTCCTGGCAGTTTGGGTAAATGACCCCTTCGCTATTGGAAGCAGGCAGCCTCAT
>NW_009913295.1:79975-81897 GCF_000696875.1 Nestor notabilis
TGCTACTGCCCTTCACGGGAACTGCTGGTTTGCTTGCTCGTGCGGGATCTCCCAGCCCTTATCTTCACTAGAATGAGCTCTGAAAGCCTGTTTGGGCAGACTATTCTGTGCAGCTTTTGCTAGTATCTGAAGAATGAAAAAGGGTTTACTTTGAGAAAGTGAAGGCACTAATAGCTGGGAAGTGGTTTTTCTTTCTGCTGGAGAAGAGGAACTGCTGCTGCAGACCCTTTTGCTGCAGGGGTGGCCGGCTGGCAGCCACCACACCCTGCACTGGGGACAGGGGCAGCGCGACTGCCAACCCCTGCAAGTGCCAGCGTGGAATGCTTTCAGTAAGTCGTTTAGCTGAGTTTAATGGGTCAAGTTCGAGATACTGAAAATAGGCGAGTCACTGAATTTAAGTGCTCAGGTGACAGACTAGGCTTTTATTAATAGTAATTAAAAAAAACCAAAACAAAACCCAACCAAACAAAACCCCTCTGGACCTGTTTCTGGAGAAAAATTCTGAATATGTGACCCCACCTCCCATGTTGGTAAGTACGGGCCATAAATGATGGTTTTGAACAGGGCTTTTAAACCCAATGACAATGCTAAAATAAGAAACAGAAGAGGGGCGCCTGACTCATGATATTTGAGCACCGTGTTTGAGTCTGTTTATGAAGAGAGCAGAGGTGCTAGAAGGGAAATGCTGTGTGCACCTGCCTGCCACAGCGGGGATGGGAGCAGTGCTCTGGGTTTTGCGGGTGTGAGCGCAGACTGTCATCAGCACAGCCTGGCCTGAGCTCCCTCCCTATTGGGGATCCACAGGCACACGATGCAAATGTGACTCTTGCAGTGAAGCCCAAGCTAAGATGATGAAGTCTGCCACATTTGACTTCCACTGATAACAGTTCCACAGCTTTTCCTCTGCAATATTTTTAACCCAGAAGCACTTATAAAACATTTGCATACTCCTTAGGAAGGCAGAAATTGTGGATTATATTAGCTGCTCTGCCACTGATCTAATTTATAATCTTGGATTTGACTCTTAATTCTCAGAAAGCCCATAAAGATGCTTCTGTTACAGGGTTCACTGGAGCCTCTGTGAGAGCAGAGCTGGGTGCTGTGGTGGGCTATGTGAGCCTCCTAGGCTGGGGCATGGCTGTAGAGATGGGACCTCACCAAAGCAGGGGTCCTTTCACGCTTGGTCAACTCTGAGTCCCTGAGACCTTCTGGTACACAAGGAAGTTCAGGGGGTGACAGGTCCTGTAGAAAACTGGAGTCATGAACATAGCTTTGGTCTTGTCTTTGCAACACCAGTCAGTGTATGTTCTTGTTTGCTCAATGGATATATGTATTTGGAATGTTGTATTTATAAAACGGATGTGGAAAATCATGAGATACTAGAAGGCAGTTGGATACCAAAGCACATGGTCAGGGTGTGTGAACCTGGGTAGAAAACTGTCTGATTTTAGGGGATGGAGGGCGCAGTGGGCCCCTTTCCCCTTGTGTGTGTGTGTGTGAGGGTGACTGTGGCTGGCCTTTCCGGGGGCAGGTGGGGAGCAGGATGCTCTCTGCAGGAGCGCTCTGGGATGCCCGGTCCTGCCCGATGCGCGCAGATGAGCGGTGCCACTTCCCACGAGGCGCGAACAGGGGGCAGCGGGAAGGGCTCCGCCATCCCAGCGGGGAGCAGATGCTGCTCTCGCCGTCCCGGAGTGCTCGGGACGCCCCTTCTCGTTCACCCCGCTGGGCCGGGGCTTTCCTGTGCCCCCTCCCGCCACCTTGCATCTCCCGGTAAAACTGACCCCAGGCCGGGTCCGTGGTACCTCTCGTGTCAGCGGGAGCCCAGTGTGGTCACTCACAGGAGTTCGCTCGGGCAATTACATTATAGGTGCCTATTCTAGTGTTAGTGTTTTTCTTTCCCTCACCCCCACTTCTTTCTCCCC